>NC_080383.1:53748497-53854854 GCF_014773155.1 Arachis stenosperma | reverse complement strand
ATTTGAAAATGCCTTTCCTTCTACTCTTCTCCTTTCCTTTCTTTTGCTTGAGGACAAGCAAACCTCTAAGTTTGGTGTGATTTGCCATGATCACTGAGCTAAAACTCATTAAGATCATGGCACCTAAGAGAACAGGAAGAGCAAGGATGTGAACTTAAGGGAGCTGAAGCGTCAGAAATTAATTCTTGAAGGCACCCCACAGACTAGAGGAACATCCACTTCCCAAAATACAGGTTGTTAAGTTCTAATTCTAACTTTAACTCTGTGGTAGTATTATTATAGGATTTTACCTTAGAAGTTATATAGGAGCAGTAGTAATTAGCATATCTATTTTGATTTTATTTCCAATTAAGCTATAATTTATTTTTCTCATCATCATCAGGCATGAATAAAGTAGTAGATTTTTTTTTAGAATAAAGAAGTAATTTATATTTTCGAGTTCTTAATAATAAAGACTATAATTAATTATATGTGGTGGCAATACTTTTTGTTCTCTGAATGAATGCTTGAACAGTGCATAAATTGTACTTTGAATTTGATGAATATTGGCTCCTGAAAGGATAAGGAACACGAAAAATATTATTGATGATCTGAAAAATCATGAAATTGATTCTTGAAGTAAGAAAAAGCAGTCAAAAAAAAAAGAGAGAGAGATTTATATATATATAATCAAAAGGAATAAAAGCCAAGCAGCCCTTAAAACCAAAAGGCAAGGGTAAAAAGGATCCAAGGCTTTGAGCATCTATGGATAGGAGGGCCCAAGGAAATAAAATCCAGGCCTAAGCGGCTAAATCAAGCTGTCCCTAACCATGTGCTTGTGTCATGAAGGTCCAAGTGAAAAGCTTGAGACTGAGTGGTTAAAGTCGTGATCCAAAGCAAAAGAGTGTGCTTAAGAGCTCTGGACACCACTAATTGGGGACTCTAGCAAAGCTGAGTCACAATCTGAAAAGGTTCACCCAGTTATGTGTCTGGCATTTTTGTATCCGGTGGTAATACTGGAAAACAAGTGCTTAGGGCCACAGCCAAGACTCATAAAATAACTGTGTTCAAGAATCAACAGACTACACTAGGAGAGTCAATGATACTATCTGAATTCTGAGTTCTAAGGATGCCAATTATTCTGAAAATTTAAAGATACAGGGGGATGACAAAACTGTTCAGAAACAAAAGCTACAAGCCCCGCTCATCTAATAAGAATATGAGCTTCATCTAAAACTCTAAAATATTATTACTTCTTAATTTCTGCTAAATCCTATTTTATTTATCTAGTGCTTGAGGACAAGCAACAGTTTAAGTTGGTGTTGTGATGAGCGGATATTTTATACGCTTTTGGGGTAATTTCTTGTAGATTTAGTATGTTTTAATTAGTTTTTAATAGAATTTTATTAGTTTTTAAGCAAAAATCATATTTCTGGACTTTACTATGAGTGTGTGTATTTTCTGTGATTTCAGGTATTTTTCTGGCTGAAATTGAGGTAGCTGAGCAAAAATCTGACTTAGGCTGAAAAAGGACTGCTGATGCTGTTGGATCCTGACCTCCCTGCACTCGAAATGGATTTTCTGGAGCTACAGGAGTCCAATTGGCGCGCTCTCAACGGCGTTGGAAAGTAGACATCCAGGGCTTTCCAGCAATATATAATAGTCCATACTTTGCGCGGGAGATAGACGACGTAACTTGGCGTTAAACGCCAAGTTCATGCTGCTGTCTGGAGTTAAACGCCAGAAAAAACGTCATGATCCGGAGTTGAACGCCCAAAACACGTCATAATCTGAAGTTTGACGCCAAGAAAGGCCTTTACACGTGGAAAGCTTTAGTCTCAGCCCCAGCACACACCAAGTGGGCCCCAGAAGTGGATTTCTGCACCAACTATCTTAGTTTATTCATTTTTCTGTAAACCTAGGTTACTAGTTTATATTTAAACAACTTTTACAGACATTTCTTGTACCTCATGACATTTTCAGATCTGAATTACATACTTTTTGACGGCATGAGTCTCTAAACTCCATTGTTGGGGGTGAGGAGCTCTGCAGCGTCTCGATGAATTAATACAATTCCTTTATTTTCCATTTAAACACGTACTCGTATCTAAGATGTTCATTCGCGCTTAATTATGGAGAAGGTGATGATCCGTGACACTCATCACCTTCCTCAATTCATGAACGTGTGTCTGACAACCACCTCCGTTCTACATCAGATTGAATGAGTATCTCTTAGATTCCTAATCAGAATCTTCGTGGTATAAGCCAGATTGATGGCGGCATTCATGAGAATCCGGAAAGTCTAAACCTTGTCTGTGGTATTCTGAGTAGGATTCTGGGATTGAATGACGTGACGAGCTTCAAACTCCTGAAGGCTGGGCGTTAGTGACAGACGCAAAAGAATCAATGGATTCTATTCCAACTGATTGAGAACCGACAGATGATTAGCCGTGCTGTGACAGAGCATAGGACGTTTTCACTGAGATGGGAGGTAGCCATTGACAACGGTGACACCCTACATAGAGCTTGCTATAGAATGGGTTTTGCGTGTGGAGAAAGGATTTCAAGGAAGAGTTGAATTTCAGAGGACAAAGCATCTCCAAAACTCCAACATATTTCTCACTACTACACAACAAGTAACGCTATTATTCCCTTTTATTTTTATAATCAAATCTTGTAATTTCACTTTTTAAATCCTATTGGCTTCCTGACTAAGATTAATAAAATAAACATTAATTGCTTCAAGCCAATAATCTCCGTGGGATCGACCCTTACTCACGTAAGGTATTACTTGGACGACCCAGTGCACTTGCTGGTTAGTTGAACGGAATTGTGAAAAGAAAGTAATCAGTTAGTTGAGTTAGTTCTTTTTGGCACATGCCAAAGAGTCATTAATTAAGGATCACAATTTCGTCCACCACTCATTCCTGGCGTTCAACGCCAGAAACAAGCATGAATCCGTCGTTGAATGCCCAAAGGGAGCACAGTTCTGGCGTTCAGACGCCAGTAACAGATAAGGAGTTGGCGTCTAACGCCACTCCAGCTCCCACCCCTGGCATTCAAACGCCAGTGGGGGATCAGTCACATACAAGTGCTGATAACAACCCTTCTAAAAAGGCTTCCCATCCACATCTGTAGGCAATAAACCTGCAGCAACTAAGGTTGAGGAATACAAAGCCAAAATACCTTATCCTCAAAAACTCCGCCAAGCGGAACAGAATAAGCAATTTGCCCGCTTTGCAGACTATCTCAGGACTTTTGAAATAAAGATTCCGTTTGCAGAAGCACTTGAGCAAATACCCTCTTATGCTAAGTTCATGAAAGAGATCTTAAGTCATAAGAAGGATTGGAGGGAAACTGAAAAAGTTTACCTCACTGAAGAATGCAGTGCAGTCATTCTGAAAAGCTTACCTGAGAAGCTTAAAGATCCCGGGAGCTTTATGATACCATGCACATTAGAGGGTAATTGTACCAAGCAAGCTCGATGTGACCTTGGGGAAAGTATCAACCTAATACCTACATCTATTATCACAAAGCTCGGTTTGACTGAAGAAGTCAAACCAACCCGGATATGTCTTCAACTTGCTGATGGCTCCATTAAATACCCATCAGGCGTGATTGAAGACATGATTGTCAAGGTTGGGCCATTTGCCTTTCCTACTGACTTTGTGGTGCTGGAAATGGAAGAGCACAAGAGTGCAACTCTCATTCTAGGAAGACCTTTCCTAGCATCTGGCCGAACCCTCATTGACGTCCAAAAAGGGGAAGTAACCTTGAGAGTCAATGAGGAGGAGTTCAAGTTGAATGTTGTCAAAGCCATGCAACATCCAGACACCCCAAATGACTGCATGAGTGTTAATATTATTGACTCTCTGGTAAGAGAGGTCAATATGGCTGAGAGTCTCAAATCAGAGCTAGAGGACATCTTTAAAGATGTTCAGCCTGATCTGGAGGAATCAAAGAGAATAGTAGAACCTCTGAAAATCCCTCAGGAAGAGGAGAAACCTCCTAAACCCGAGCTCAAACCATTACCACCATCCCTAAAATATGCATTCCTGGGAGAAGATGATACATTTCCTGTAATCATAAGCTTTACCTTAGAGCCACAGGAAGAGGAAGCACTAATTCAAGTGCTAAGGACACACAAGACGGCTCTTGGGTGGTCCATCAGTGATCTCAAGGGCATTAGCCCAGCCAGATGCATGCACAAGATCTTACTGGAAGGTGACGCCAAGCCAGTGGTTCAACCACAAAGGCGGCTGAATCCAGCCATGAAGGAGGTGGTGCAGAAAGAGGTCACTAAGTTACTAGAGGCTGGGATTATTTATCCTATTTCTGATAGCCCCTGGGTAAGCCCTGTCCAAGTCGTCCCTAAAAAAGGTGGCATGACAGTAGTTCATAATGAAAAAAATGAACTGGTTCCTACAAGAACAGTTACTGGGTGGCGTATGTGTATTGATTATAGAAGGCTCAATACAGCTACCAGAAAGGATCATTTTCCTTTACCATTCATAGACCAGATGCTAGAAAGACTGGCAGGTCATGAATACTACTGCTTCCTGGATGGATATTCAGGTTATAATCAAATTGCAGTAGATCCAAAAGATCAAGAGAAAATGGCATTCACATGTCCATCTGGAGTATTTGCATACAGAAGGATGCCATTTGGCCTGTGCAATGCACCTGCAACCTTTCAGAGGTGCATGCTCTCAATTTTCTCTGATATGGTGGAAAAATTTCTAGAAGTCTTCATGGATGACTTTTCAGTATTTGGAGACTCATTCAGCTCCTGTCTTGACCATCTAGCACTTGTTCTAAAGAGATGCCAAGAGACTAACCTGGTTTTAAACTGGGAAAAATGTCACTTTATGGTGACTGAAGGAATTGTCCTTGGGCACAAAATCTCGAACAAGGGAATAGAGGTGGATCAAGATAAGGTAGAGGTAATTGAAAAATTACCACCACCTGCCAATGTTAAGGCAATCAGAAGCTTTCTGGGGCATGCAGGATTCTATAGGAGGTTTATAAAGGATTTTTCAAAAATTGCCAAACCTCTGAGCAACCTGCTAGCTGCTGACACGCCATTTGTCTTTGATAAGGAGTGTCTGCAAGCATTTGAGACTCTGAAAGCTAAATTGGTCACAGCACCAATCATCTCTGCACCAAACTGGACATTGCCATTTGAACTAATGTGTGATGCCAGTGACCATGCCATTGGTGCAGTGTTGGGACAAAGGCATGACAAGCTTTTGCACGTCATTTACTATGCCAGCTGTGTTCTAAATGACGCACAGAAGAATTACACAACCACAGAAAAAGAGCTACTTGCAGTGGTTTACGCCATTGATAACTTCAGATCCTATTTAGTAGGATCAAAAGTGATTGTGTACACTGATCATGCTGCTCTTAAATATCTACTCACAAAGCAGGATTCAAAACCCAGACTTATAAGATGGGTGTTGCTTCTGCAAGAGTTTGATATAGAAATAAGAGACAGAAAAGGGACAGAGAATCAGGTAGCAGATCACCTGTCCCAAATAGAACCAGTAGAAGGGGCGTCCCTCCCTCTTACTGAGATCTCTGAAACCTTTCCGGACGAGCAACTCTTTACCATCCAAGAAGTGCCATGGTTTGCAGATATTGTAAACTACAAGGCAGTGAGGTTCATACCCAAAGAGTACAGTAGGCAGCAATCAAAGAAATTGATCACAGATGCAAAGTACTATCTTTGGGATGAACCATATCTCTTCAAGAGATGTGCAGACGGAGTAATCCGTAGATGTGTGCCTAAGGAAGAAGCGCAGAAGATCCTATGGCACTGCCATGGATCACAGTATGGAGGACATTTTGGAAGTGAGCGAACAGCCACAAGAGTCCTCCAATGTGGCTTCTACTGGCCTACTCTCTATAAAGATTCCCGAGTGTTTGTACTTAATTGTGACAGTTGCCAAAGATCTGGCAATCTGCCTCACAGTTATGCCATGCCTCAACAAGGGATCTTGAAGATTGAGTTGTTTGATGTATGGGGTATTGACTTCATGGGACCTTTTCCACCATCATACTCAAACACTTATATTCTGGTGGCAGTGGATTATGTATCCAAATGGGTGGAGGCTATTGCAACACCCACTAATGACACTAAAACAGTGTTAAAATTCCTCCAGAAACACATCTTCAGCAAATTTGGTACCCCTAGAGTATTAATCAGTGATGGGGGCACTCATTTCTGCAATAAACAGCTTTACTCTGCTTTGGTTCGTTATGGAGTTAGCCACAGGGTAGCTACTCCATATCACCCACAGACTAATGGGCAAGCTGAAGCCTCAAATAGAGAACTCAAAAGAATCCTGGAACGGACTGTAATTAATTGTAGAAGGGATTTGGCAAGAAGCTTGGATGATGCTCTGTGGGCATACAGAACAGCATTCAAGACCCCTATAGGGACCTCTCCATACCAGCTTGTGTATGGAAAGGCATGTCACTTGCCAGTGGAACTGGAACACAAGGCCTACTAGGCAACCAGATTCCTAAACCTTGATGCCAAGTTAGCTGGAGAAAAACGATTGCTCTAGTTAAATGAGCTAGAGGAATTTAGACTCAATGCTTTCGAGAATGCAAAAATTTACAAAGAGAAAGCGAAAAGATGGCATGATAAGAAATTGTCATCCAGAGTCTTTGAGCCGAGGCAGAAAGTTCTGCTATTTAATTCTAGGCTCAAATTATTCCCCGAAAAATTAAAATCCCGGCGGAGAGGTCCATATGTGATTACAAGTGTATCACCATATGGATACGTAGAGCTTCAGGATAATGAATCTAACAAAAAGTTCATTGTTAATGGACAGAGAGTTAAACATTATCTTGAAAGCAATTTTGAGCAAGAATGCTCAAAACTGAGACTTGATTAAAAGCTCAGTAATAGTCCAGCTAACGACATTAAAGAAGCGCTTGCTGGGAGGCAACCCAGCCATTCACAAAATTTAATTTTATTTGTTCTTGCTAATTAATTGATTTTTACAGGTATATGTCAGAGTATCTTCAAAAGGTAAAATAGCAATTGATTGAATTCACAGAGTTACAGGAAAATTTGGAAGCTCACTAGCATGAAAAAGCCAGTAAGAAACGTTTTGGGCGTTGAACGCCCAAAAGAAGCACCCACTGGGCGTTCAACGCCAGTAAGGGTAGCCATCTGGGCGTTAAACGCCAGAAAGGAGCATCTTCTGGGCGTTGAACGCCAGAAAGAAGCACCTTCTGGGCGTTTAACGCCAGATTGATAGTGTCCTAGGCGTTCAGAAAAACGCCCAGTGACAAAGGACTTCCTGGCGTTCAACGCCAGAAAGAAGCAACAGCTGGGCGTTGAACGCCCAGGAGAAGCAACAATTGGGCGTTAAACACCCAAAACATGCAGCAGTTGGGCGTTTAACGCCAGGATGGTGGGGAGGAGGTAAAATTCGTTTTTCTTCAAAAATTTTCTAATTTTTATGTTTCAATTCATGATTTCTTGCATAAACATGTTTCCAAATATCATCCTTCAATTCCAAAAATTTTAATCCTAATTTCTAAAATCCTTAATTTCTGAAATCCCTTTTTCAAAGATTTTACATGCATCTTCATCCATAAAGACAGATGATTTCCAATCCAATCCAACTCTTTTTTTTTTTAAGTTTTTCAAAATTTAATTATCTTTTAAAATCTTTTTCAAATTAAAAATTCAGATTTATTTCATATCTTTTTAAATTATATCCTTTTCTTATTATATTTATCTTTTATAAATCATATCTCTTATCTTATATCTTTTTCTTATTTTCGAATACCCACCCCCTCCCTTTATATTCACTTTCGCCGCCCCTCTCATCATCCACCATTCCACACTTGCTCTCCTCCTATCCCTCTTCTCTCTCTTCTTTTGCTTGAGGACAAGCAAACCTCTAAGTTTGGTGTGCTTATCCGTGATCACAAAAACATACTCACTTTGATCATGGCCCCTAAAGGAAAACAACCAACCCAAGAGGCAAGAAAGAAAATATTCCAAAGCCACTTTGGAATCAAGGGAAGTTCTTAACTAAAGAACATTCAGACTATTACTACAAAATAATGAGTCTAAGATCAGTGATCCCGGAAGTCAAGTTCGATCTGAAAGAAGATGAATATCCGGAGATCCAAGAACAAATTCGAAACAGGAACTGGGAAATCCTAGCTAATCCTGAAACGAAAGTGGGAAGGAACATGGTTCAGGAGTTCTATGCTAATCTATGGCAGACAGACAGGCAAAGAATAATTGGAGCTGCCCTCTATGACCATCGGACCTTAGTCAGAGGAAAGATTGTTCATACTCATCCTGACAAAATCAGGGAGATCTTTAAGCTTCCTCAACTGAAAGATGACCCAGACTCCTTTAATAGGAGAATGATGAGGGTAAATAAAGGCTTGGACAAGATTCTAGAGGATATATGCATCCCTGAAGCCAGGTGGACCACCAGCACGACTGGCATCCCAAATCAACTCAAAAGAGAAGATCTCAAACCAGCAGGCAGAGGCTGGCTGGATTTCATTGGGCGTTCTATATTGCCCACCAGCAACCGCTCTGAAGTTACTATTAAAAGAGCAGTGATGATTCACTGCATCATGTTGGGAAAAGAAGTAGAAGTCCATCAACTGATCTCGTGTGAACTATACAAAATAGCAAACAGGAATTCCAAGGATGCCAGATTGGCCTATCCAAGCTTAATTTCTATGCTCTGTAGAGATGCCAGAGTAAAGATGGGAATAACAGAGTATATCTCAGTTGAGAGGCCAATCACTAGAATATCAATGGACAGACAATAGCTGCAGGATGATCCAATCAAGAGGAGAGCACAGGAAGTCCTCCCAGAACTTCCTCAATTCGAATATTGGGAACATCTTGAGGCATCTATTTCCAAATTGCAAGAAGCTATGAACCAAATAAAGGAAGAACAGAACAATCAAAGTAGCATGCTTTGCAAACTGCTTAAGGAATAAGAAGAGCAAGGGCGTGATTTAAGGGAGCTGAAGCGCCAGAAATTAATCCTTGAAGGACCAAGCACCCCACAGATCAGAGGAACATCTACTTCTCAAAATACAGGTTGTTGAGTTCTAATTTTAGCTTTAACTCTGTGATAGTGTTATTATAGAAATTTACCTTAGGAGATATATATAGTAGTAGTAGTAGTAGTAATTAGTATATCTATTCTGGTTTTATTCCCAATTAAGTTATAATTTATTTTTCTCATCATCATCAGACATCAATAAAATAGTAGATAATTAGAATAAAGAAGTAATTTATTTTTTCGAGTTCTTAATAATAAAAATTATAATTAACTATATGTGGTGGCAATACTTTTTGTTCTCTGAATGAATGCTTGAATAGTGCATAATTTTTATCTTAAATTTTATAAATATTGGCTCCTGAAAGAATGAGGAACACGAAAAATATTATTGATGATCTGAAAAATCATGAATTTGATTCTTGAAGCAAGAAAAAGCAGTGAAAAAAAAATTTACAAGGAATCATTGGATCAAGAAAAGGAATAAGAGCCAACAGCCCTTAAAACCAGAAGGCAAGGGTGAAAAGGATCCAAGGCTTTGAGCATCAGTGGATAGGAGGGCCCAAGGAAATAGTTCCAGGCCTAAGCGGCTAAATCAAGCTGTCCCTAATCATATGCTTCTGGCATGCAGGTCCAAGTGAATAACTTGAGACTGAGTGGTTAAAGTCGTGATCCAAAGCAAAAAGAGTGTGCTTAAGAGCTCTGGACACCTCTAACTGGGGACTTTAGCAAAGCTGAGTCACAATCTAAAAAAGGTTCACCCAGTCATGTATCTGTGGCATTTATGTATCCGGTAGTAATACTGGAAAACAAAGTGCTTAGGGCCACAGCCAAGACTCATAAAGTAACTGTGTTCAAGAATCAACATACTACACTAGGAGAATCAATAATACTATCTGATTTTTGAGTTCCTATGGATGCCAATCATTCTGAATTTCAAAGGATAAAGGGGGATGCCAAAACTGTTCAGAAACAAAAAGCTACAAGCCCCGCTCATCTAATAAGAATCTGAGCTCCACTCAAAAACTCTGAAATATTATTACTTCTTAATTTCTTTTCATCCTATTTTATTTATCTAGTTGCTTGAGGACAAGCAACAGTTTAAGTTTGGTGTTGTGATGAGCGGATATTTTATACGCTTTATGGGGGTAATTTCATGTAGATTTTAGTATGTTTTAATTAGTTTTTACTAGAATATTATTAGTTTTTAGGCAAAAATCATATTTCTGGACTTTACTATGAGTTTGTGTGTTTTTCTGTGATTTCAGGTATTTTCTGGCTAAAATTGAGGGAGCTGAGCAAAAATCTGAGTTAGGCTGAAAAAGGACTGCTGATGTTGTTGGATCCTGACCTCCCTGCACTCGAAATGGATTTTCTGGAGCTACAGAAATCCAATTGCCGCTCTCTCAACGGCTTTGGAAAGTAGACATCCAGGGCTTTCCAGAAATATATAATAGTCCATACTTTGCGTGAAGATAGACGATGTAAACTGGCATTCAACGCCAGTATCATGCTGCTGTCTAGCGTCCAGCGCCAGAAACAGTTACAAGCTGGAGTTCAACACCAGAAACAGGTTACAACCTGGCGTTGAATGCCCAAAACAGCCCTAGGCACGTGAGAAGCTTAAGTCTCAGCCCCAGCACACACCAAGTGGGCCCCAGAAGTGGATTTCTGCATCATCTATCATAGTTTACTCATTTTCTGTAAACCTAGCTTACTAGTTTACTATTTAAACAACTTTTAGAGATTAACTTTGTATCTCATGACATTTTTAGATCTGAATTTTATACACTTTGACGGCATGAGTCTCTAAACTCCATTGTTGGGGGTGAGGATCTCTGCAGCGTCTCAATGAATTAATGCAATTGTTTCTATTTCTCCATTCAAACGTGTGTGTGTTCCTATCTAAGATGTTCATTCGCGCTTAATTGTGAAGGAGGTGATGATCCGTGACACTCATCACCTTCCTCAATCCATGAACGTGTGCCTGACAAACACCTCCGTTCTACATCAGATTGAATGATCATCTCTTAGCTTCCTTAATCAGAATCTTCGTGGTATAAACTAGAACTGATGGCGGCCACTCTTGAGGATCCGGAAAGTCTAAACCTTGTCTGTGGTATTCCGAGTAGGATTCAAGGATTGAATGGCTGTGACGAGCTTCAAACTCGCGATTGTTGGGCGTGATAACAAACGTAAAAGGATCAATGGATCCTATTCCAACATGATCGAGAACCAACAGCTGATTAGCCGTGCTGTGACAGAGCATCTGGACCGTTTTCACTGAGAGGATGGGAAGTAGCCACTGACAATGGTGACACCCTACATACAGCTTGCCATGGATGGAACTTTACAAACAATTGAGTTGAATATTACATTGCAGGAATTCAGAGGACAAAGCATCTCCAAAACTCCAACATATTCTCCATTAATAAAGTAACAATTACTTATTCCAAACACTTTTACTTCTTACAATTAAATCCAAATAACCTTATTGGCATCCTGACTAAGATTAATAAAATAAACATAGCTTGCTTCAAACCAATAATCTCCGTGGGATCGACCCTTACTCACGTAAGGTATTACTTAGACGACCCAGTGCAATTGCTGGTTAGTTGTGCGGAATTGTCAAGAATTGTGATTTTCAATTTCGTGCACCACATCTCTATCCCTACCATTAGAGCAAACAACTTTGAGCTTAAGCCTCAATTATTTTCTCTAATGCAACAGAATTGCAAGTTCCATGGACTTCCATTGGAAGATCCTCATTAGTTTTTAGCTGAATTCTTGCAAATCTGTGACACTGTCAAGACTAATGGGGTTGACCCTGAGGTCTACAGACTTATGCTATTTCCTTTTGCTGTAAGAGACAGAGCTAGGATATAGTTGGACTCACAACCTAAAGAAAGCCTGAACTCTTGGGAAAAGCTAGTCAATGCCTTCTTGGCAAAGTTCTTTCCACCTCAAAAATTGAGTAAGCTTAGAGTGGAAGTCCAAACCTTCAGACAGAAGGAAGGAGAATCCCTCTATGAAGCTTGGGAAAGATACAAACAATTGATCAGAAAGTGTCCCTCTGACATACTTTCTGAATGGAGCATCATAGGTATTTTCTATGATGGTCTGTCTGAACTGTCCAAGATGTCATTGGATAGCTCTGCTAGAGGATCTCTTCATCTGAAGAAGACGCCTACAGAAGCTCAAGAACTAATTGAAATGGTTGCAAATAACCAATTCATGTACACTTCTGAAAGGAATCCTGTGAACAATGGGACGAATCAGAAGAAAGGAGTTCTTGAGATTGATACTCTGAATGCCATATTGGCTCAGAACAAAATATTGACTCAACAAGTCAATTTGATTTCTCAAAGTCTGTCTGGAATGCAAGCTGCACCAGGCAGTACTAAGGATGCTTCATCTGAAGAAGAAGCTTATGATCCTAAGAACCCTTCAATGGAAGAGGTGAATTACATGGGAGAACCCTATGGAAACACCTATAATTCTTCATGGAGAAATCATCCAAATCTCTCATGGAAGGATCAACAGAGACCTCAACAAGGTTTCAACAACAATAATGGTGAAAGAAACAGGTTTAGCAATGGCAAGCCTTTTCCATCATCTTCTCAGCAACAGACAGAGAATTCTAAGCAGAACCACTCTGACTTAGCAACCATGGTCTCTGATCTAATCAAAACCACTCAAAGTTTCATGATTGAAACAAGGTCCTCCATTAGGAATTTGGAGGCACAAGTGGGTCAGTTGAGCAAGAAAATTACTGAACTCCCTCCTGTTACTCTTCCAAGCAATACAGAAGAGAATTCAAAAGGAGAATGCAAGGCCATTAACATGACCTACATGGCCGAACTTGGAGAGGAGGAAGAGGCAGTGAACGCCACTGAGGAGGACCTCAATGGACGTCCACTGGCCTCCAATGAGTTCCCTAATGAGGAACCATGGGAATCTGAGGCTCACACTGAGACCATAGAGATTCCATTGGATTTACTTCTGCCATTCATGAGCTCTGATGAGTACTCTTCCTCTGAAGAGGATGAATATGTCACTGAAGAGCAAGTTGCTAAATACCTTGGAGCAATCATGAAGCTAAATGACAAATTATTTTGTAATAAAACTTGGGAGGATGAACCCCCTTTGCTCACCAAAGAACTGGATAACTTGTCTAGGCAGAGATTACCTCAAAAGAGACAGGATCCTGGAAAGTTTTCAATACCTTGTACCATAGGCACCATGACCTTTAAGAAGGCTCTATGTGACCTAGGGTCAAGTATAAACCTCATGCCTCTCTCTGTAATGGAGAAGCTAGGGATCTTTGATGTACAAGCTGCAAGAATCTCACTAGAGATGGCAGACAATTCAAGAAAACAAGCTTATGGACTTGTAGAGGATGTTCTGGTAAAGATTGAAGACCATTACATCCCTGCTGATTTCATAGTCCTAGAAACTAGGAAGTGCATGGATGAATCCATCATCCTTGGCAGACCCTTCCTAGCCACAGCAAAGGCTGTGATTGATGTGGACAGAGGAGAATTGATCATTCAAGTGAATGAAGAATCCTTTGTGTTTAAGGCTCAAGGATATTCCTCTGTCACCATGGAGAGGAAGCATGAAGAGCTTCTCTCAAAACAGAGTCAAACAGAGCCCCCACAGTCAAACTCTAAGTTTGGTGTTGGGAGGCCACAACCAAATTCTAAGTTTGGTGTTGAACCCCCACATTCAAACTCTAAAGTTTGGTGTCGGGAGGTTCCAACATTGCTCTGAGTATCTATGAGGCTCCATGAGAGCCCTCTGTCAAGCTACTGACATTAAAGAAGCGCTTGTTGGGAGGCAACCCAAAGTTATATTTAATCTATTTCCCTTTGTCATTTTATGTTTTCTGTAGGTTGATGATCATGAGAAGTCACAAAATCAATTGAAAAAGTAAAAACAGAATGAAAAATAGAAAGAAAAATAGCACACCCTGGAGGAAGACCTTGCTGGCGTTTAAACGCCAGTAAGGGCAGCAAATGGGCGTTTAACGCCCAGTCTGGCACCATTCTGAGCGTTTAACGCCAGAAAGGGGCACCAGACTGGCATTAAACGCCAGTAAAGGGCAAGAAGTTGGCGTTAAATGCCAGAAATGGGCACCAGCCTGGCATTTAACGCCAGAATTGGCATGAAGAGCATTTTTGCTCGCCACATGGTGCAGGGATGAATTTTCCTTGACACCTCAGGATCTGTGGACCCCACAAGATCCCCACCTACCCCACCACCCTCTCTCTTCTTCTTCACCCATTCACCAATCACCTCAACCACTCTTCCCCAAAAACCCCTCACCTATCAAATCCCATATTTCTCTTCACCACTCACATCCATCCTTCATAAAACCTCACCTACCTCACCATTCAAATTCAAACCACTTTCCCTCCCAAACCCACCCTCCCATAGCCGAACCCTACCCCTCTCTCCACCCCTATATAAACCCATCTTCACCCCTTCATTTTCACACACCCTAAACACTACTTCTCCCCCTTTGGCCGAACCACAAAGCCATCTCCATCTCCTCTATTTCTTCTTCTTCTACTCTCTTCTTTCTTCTTTTGCTCGAGGATGAGCAAACCTTCTAAGTTTGGTGTGGTAAAAGCATTGCTTTTTGTTTTTCCATAACCATTTATGGCATCTAAGGCCGGAGAAACCTCTAGAAAGAGGAAAGGGAAGGCAAAAGCTTCCACCTCCGAGTCATGGGAGATGGAGAGATTCATCTCAAGGGTGCATCAAGACCACTTCTATGAAGTTGTGGCCTTGAAGAAGGTGATCCCCGAGGTCCCTTTCAAACTTAAAAAAAGAGTGAATATCCGAAGATCCGACATGAGATCCGAAGAAGAGGTTGGGAAGTTCTTACCAACCCTATTCAACAAGTCGGAATCTTAATGGTGCAAGAGTTCTATGCCAATGCATGGATCACCAAAAACCATGATCAAAGTGTGAACCCGGACCCAAAGAATTGGCTTACAATGGTTCGGGGGAAATACTTAGATTTTAGTCCGGAAAATGTAAGATTGGCATTCAACTTGCCCATGATGCAAGGAGATGAACACCCTTACACTAGAAGGGTCAACTTTGATCAAAGGTTGGACCAAGTCCTCATAGACATTTGTGAAGAGGGCGCTCAATGGAAGAGAGATTCAAGAGGGAAGCCGGTTCAACTAAGAAGGCATGACCTCAAGCCCGTGGCTAGGGGATGGTTGGAGTTTATCCAATGCTCAATCATTCCCACTAGCAACCGGTCTGAAGTTACTATAGACCGGGCCATCATGATTCATAGCATCATGATTGGAGAGGAAGTAGAAGTTCATGAGGTTATAGCCCAAGAACTTTATAAGGTGGCGGACAAGTCCTCTACCTTGGCAAGGTTAGCCTTTCCTCATCTCATTTGTCACCTCTGTTATTCAGTTGGAATTGACATTGAGGGAGACACCCTCATTGATGAGGACAAGCCCATCACTAAGAAAAGGATGGAGCAAACAAGAGATCCTACTCATCATGAAATCCCTGAGATGCCTCAAGGGATGCACTTTCCTCCACAAAACTATTGGGAGCAAATCAACACCTCCCTAGGAGAATTGAGTTCCAACATGGGACAACTAAGGGTGGAGCACCAAGAACATTCCATCCTCATCCATGAAATTAGAGAAGATCAAAGAATCATGAGAGAGGAGCAACAAAGGCAAGGAAGAGACATTGAGGAGCTCAAGCACTCCATAAGATCTTCAAGAGGAAGAACAAGCCGCCATGACTAAGGTGGACCCGTTCTTTAATCTGCTTGTTCCTTATTTTCCTGTTTTTCGAATTTTATGCTTATGTTTATCTATGTTTGTGTCTCATGATCATTAGTGTCTTAGTGTCTATGCCTTAAAGTTATGAATGTCCTATGAATCCATCACCTTTCTTGAATGAAAAATGTTCTTAAATGAAAAAGAGAAGAATTGCATGAATTTTGAATTTTATGACAGATTAATTATTTTGATGTGGTGGCAATATTTTGGTTTTTGAATGTATGCTTGAACAGTGCATATGTCTTTTGAATTTGTTGTTCATGAATGTTGGCTCTTGAAAGAATGATGAAAAAGGAGACATGTTACTGAGGATCTGAAAAATCATAAAAATGATTCTTGAAGCAAGAAAAAGCAGTGAATACAAAAAAAAAAGAAAAAAGGAGAAAAACGAAAAAAAAAGAAAAGGGAAAAAGAAAAAGAAAAAAATAATAATAATGAAGTTGTGATCCAAGGCAAAAAGAGTGTACTTAAGAACCCTGGACACCTCTAATTGGGGACTCTAGCAAAGCTGAGTCACAATCTGAAAAAGTTCACCCAGTTATGTGTCTGTGGCATGTATGTATCCGGTGGTAATACTGGAAGACAGAGTGCTTTGGGCCACGGCCAAGACTTATAAAGTAGCTGTGTTCAAGAATCATCATACTTAACTAGGAGAATCAATAACACTATCTGGATTCTAAGTTCCTATAGAAGCCAATCATTCTGAATTTCAAAGGATAGAGTGAGATGCCAAAACTGTTCAGAGACAAAAAGCTAAAAGCCCCGCTCATCTAATTAATACTGATCTTCATAGATATTTTTAGAATTCATTGCATATTCTCTTCTTTTTATATTATTTGATTTTCAGTTGCTTGGGGACAAGCAACAATTTAAGTTTGGTGTTGTGATGAGCGGATAATTTATACGCTTTTTGGCATTGTTTTTAGTATGTTTTTAGTATGTTTTAGTTAGTTTTCAGTATATTTTTATTAGTTTTTAGTTAAAATTTACTTTTCTGGATATGAGTTTGTGTGTTTTTCTGTGATTTCAGGTATTTTCTGGCTGAAATTGAGGGACCTGAGCAAAAATCTGATTCAGAGGCTGAAAAGGACTGCAGATGCTGTTGGATTCTGACCTTCCTGCACTCGAAGTGGATTTTCTGGAGCTACAGAAGCCTAATTGGCGCGCTCTCAACGGCGTTGGAAAGTAGACATCCTGGGCTTTCCAGCAATGTATAATAGTCCATACATTGCCCAAGATTTGATGGCCCAAACCGGCGTTCCAAATCAGCTCAAGAATGCCCGGCGTTAAACGCCGGAACTGGCACAAGAATGGGAGTTAAACGCCCAAACTGGCATAGAAGCTGGCGTTTAACTCCAAGAAAAGTCTCTACACATGAAAGCTTCAATGCTCAGCCCAAGCACACACCAAGTGGGCCCGGAAGTGGATTTTTATGTCATTTACTCATTTCTGTAAACCCTAGGCTACTAGTTATCTACATATAGAACCTTTTGCTATTGTATTTTATCATCTTTGAATCTTTGGATCATTTTAGATCTTTTGATCATCTTTGGACGTCTAGTTCCTAGATCATTGGGGGCTGGCCTCTCGGCCATGCCTAGACCTTGTTCTTATGTATTTTCAACGGTGGAGTTTCTACACACCATAGATTAAGGTGTGGAGCTCTGCTGTACCTCGAGTATTAATGCAATTACTATTGTTCTTCTATTCAATTCAGCTTGTTCTTGTTCTAAGATATCACTTGTTCTTCAACTTGATGAATGTGATGATCCGTGACACTCATCATCATTCTCTCCTATGAACGTGTGCCTGACAACCACCTCCTTTCTACGTTAGATTGAGTGGATATCTCTTAGATCCCTTAATCGGAATCTTCGTGGTATAAGCTAGAATTGATGGCGGCATTCAAGAGAATCCGGAAGGTCTAAACCTTGTCTGTGGTATTCTGAGTAGGATTCAATGATTGAATGACTGTGACGAGCTTCAAACTCCTGAAGGCTGGGCGTTAGTGACAGACGTAAAAGAATCAATGGATTCTATTCCAACCTGATTGAGAACCGACAGATGATTAGCCGTGCCGTGACAGGGTGCGTTGAACATTTTCACTGAGAGGACGGGACTGTAGCCACTGACAACGGTGATGCCCAACATACAGCTTACCATGGAAAGGAGTAAGAAGGATTGGATGCAGATAGTAGGAAAGCAGAGAGACAGAAGGGACAAAGCATCTCCATACGCTTATCTGAAATTCTCACCAATGAATTACATAAGTATCTCTATCTTTATGCTTTATTCGTATATCACTCATAACCATTTGAATCTGCCTGACTGATATTTACAAGGTGACCATAGCTTGCTTCATACCAACAATCTCCGTGGGATCAACCCTTACTCGCGTAAGGTTTATTACTTGGACGACCCAGTGCACTTGCTGGTTAGTTGTGCGAAGTTGTGAAATTATGTTTAGACCATGGTATTGAGCACCAAGTGTTTGGAGCCATTACCAGGGACTGTTTGAGTTGTGAAAAGAATGAATCACAATTTCGTGCACCAGGCGGATACACCCTAAATCCGACCATGTCCGAGCAAAATCTGCCTCAACTCGAGTTAAGTTATTATTACCCTCCCGAATTGGGTATGGACAGGTCGGGTACCTGCGTGTTCGGATACTCCTGGCAAGTCTAACCATGTATTAATGCTCTATTTATTAAGGGTTTATTGCTAGCTAATGGATTGCTACACACACAAGGCGAGATTTTAACTCCTAATAGTTATTTAAGCGGACGAGTAAGATGATCACTCACCAAATTCAAATTGATTAAGATAAATAGTAATTATTTTTAATATTTTAATACTAAAAATCTAGAGTGTTTAATTTTAATTATAACTTTATAAAATATTTATAATAATAATTATTTTTTTATTTAATTTTTTATATAATTTTATGTATTATCTCATACATGGTACGGGAAAATACAGTAATTAGTCTCTAAAAGATAAGATATTATTTAAATTCATCTTTGAAAGATTTTTTTCAATCAAATTGGTCTTTCAAAAATTGTGAATTAATCATATTTATTCTCTAGTCACTCCATTAACAATTTTCTTCAAAGATTGATGTTATAAAACGTTAATTGATAACATATATAATATCTGATATGTCTAATTGGATATTAACCAAATATGTTTATGAAAATTTATTAATTTAGTCATTTTTTTCAATTACAAAAATCATATTCCTAATATGATCTAGTGACTAAATTGATATATTTTCGTAAACATATTTAATTAACGTCTAATTGAATATGTTATGTGTCATATACGCTATCAGATAACATTTCAAATAATCAATAGTTGACAAAAAATTGTGATTGGAGTAATTGAAGAAAAGATATGAAGAATTTGTCTATAAAAGACCAATTTAATTTAAAAAATTTCAAAAGATAAATTTAAAAAATATCTTATCTTTCAAAAACTAATTTGACTATTAACCCACCTATTAATTTAGGCGCAAAAGTGAGTTTCATGATTAGGTAATGTAGCGCAGTAGCTTTAGGTAGTAATTAGGAAAGGGATGCTTGTTTTTCTGAAATTGGGTTGAATTCATAAGTTGGGTTGAATTCATGGGGATCCGGTTGATATGGGTCGGGCCCTTTGGCCCACACCGTGCCCCCAAAAAATAGTGAGTTTTCTCTTCCTCTTCTAATTATACATCCTAATTTCTAACGAATGAGTTATTAATCCAAGAAAGATAAAATTAGCTTAGACCATGTCAATCATTTCCCTTTCAGTTAAGCACCGATTCATCACTGCTAATCTATTTTTCTATTTTATTTATATAAAATTAATACACGTTTTTTTACAATTAAAAAATGACATCTCATGTATTATCACATTAGATTAATTTCTTTAAATAGTAATTTTATAAATTTATTTTTTCTATTATCTCTCCTCATCCAATAACTTTTATTAGTATTATCTCTTAATTTATAATAAATTTACTTTTATTAAACTATTTTCAACGAAAAAATTGCTTTACTATTTATTTGTTATTATTGTTAAAAGACAGAGTTAGTTAGACTGTTAAGATTTATTAGAATCTATTAATTAAGTTAATTGACATTCAAGAATTTAAAAATATATCTTACTAACTATGCTGTGTGAAATGCAGTTATACATATCAGTTATACCTTAATTTATAGTGTTACCTAAAAACTTATAGCAATAATATACAATTTTGTTTTATTATTCAGTTTTCAAAGTCTCTCTTAAATCTTTTCTATTTTCTTACTCACATAATGAACCTTTTAGGATTCTGTTAATTATATTATTCAATTCTTATATACTTTATATTATAGATCAAATAATTTATACATCATATTTTATAGGGTTTTTAATTTTTGAAATGAAACTGTAAGTTATAAAGTAAATTAATATTCAACGATATTAAAATAAATTATTACAAAAATACTTAGACTTATTTTATTTCTTTATAATTTTATTTTATTTAGCTTATATAAATAATCGTAGAATTTTATTCCACGATAAAAAATATTTTGAATGAAGTAAAAATTAGGAGTCAAGCTTTGTTTGAATGTTAATAAATATATCACTTTTATATTTGCTTGTGAATTATTAATTTAAATTTAACTCATTTATTAAAATCAAATAAAAAATTTGACTTTGTTTATACTTTATAAATAAAGATTCAAGTTAGGCAAATTATAATGTTTCCGTATGTATATAAGTATAAATTGATAAAATTAGTCCTTATTGTACTATTATGATTTTATTATCGAATTTTTTAAAAATAAATAATTTAATTATTTTATTTTTTAAAATATATAATTTATAGCGTATTTATCAATTTACATCACATTGATTTATTTTATTTACAATATAAACAAGATAATTATGAATGTATCTCGTTTATATTATAAACAAAATATATAGAATTTACTAAAAATATACTATTAAAATAATATCAATTTAATTTTTATTTTTTAAATTAATTCAATTTTTAAATGTTATATCTTAAAATCGTTACATGTATTTAAAATTAGTGATTTAAAATTATTTATTTAAAATCAATACATTATTTTTTTAAAAACTAATCCATTTAAATTAGTACTCAAAAAAATATATTAAAAAAATAAATTAAATTAGATTGATTAAATTTAAAAAAAAGTGTACATATTTAGGTTCCATGATGAGAAGAAACGCAGTAATGGAATGGTAGAGTATGTAACAGGGATAAACATTTATTATATTAAAAGAAGATAGATAGATAAAACAAAAAAAAAAAAGCGAGAAAGATAATTGCGTTTCTTCTAATCATGAGACCAAAAACACGTAACTTTCTATTCTTATATTTTCTTGTCATAGAACTTGAACACACGTATTATCTATGGACAACAAAAGATATTAGAGTAATAGTAGAATAATAAAAAAAGTATTTATAGATAAAAAAATTGTAAAAAAAATTCGTTTTTACTTTTTTAAATTCTGTATCCATCGTTATCTTTTAGAATGGACACAAAAATAAGGAAAACTATTTCGAAAATAATGTGTCTAGTGTCCATATTTTGGATTTCAAATACTTTTTTAACATTTATCTCTGTATTCTATTTCCAAAAACAAATGTAGCAGTGCATTTGTTTTGAGATACTAGGACCGGGACGAGGACTGGAACTCAATATCATGTTTATTGGTCCTGACACTGATATTAAAATTTCAATTTTTATCTCTAAAATTTTAGTATTTCAGTACATTCAAAAAGTGAAAATATAAAAAATTAAAAATTTTAAAAATAAAGACTAAAATCTTAATAATATTTTATTTCTAAAATACTATCATTTAAAATTTTGTATTTTAAATCTACCCTTCACTTATAATCTCACTCCACCTCTCACTCTACCACCAACAATAACAGTATCGATAACAACAACAATTTTATAACTCAGATTCAACAATAATAATAATATCAACAATAATTTCATAAAATGTTTTAGTAATTTTTTATCAGTTTTCATTTAGTATCATTTACCAAAGCTCTATGAAAATTAAAAACATTAATATTGAACTAGAAGAGAGAATATAAATCATGATTGAAGAAACAATGAGAAAGTTACGAAAAAAATATGTAATTAACATTCTGTGAGACAAAATAGGTACACGATTCACATCATACTAATCACGTTCTCAAAATCCCAAATTCCAACCCCACACCTGATTCCTCCTTTTTTTTTTCCCTTTAACAAATAACGCTCATTTTCGGGGACAAAGTTGGTGTCATAAACTCAGGCATTGTTGTTGATTGGATTAGAAAGGTGGTCAACGATATTTTTTTCAATGGGCTCTTTCCAGTGACAATAGCTTGAACAAAAAATCCAAACATGAGAAACATGGCCAACCTACCGTTCTTGATTTCCTTGACTTTGACGGTGAGGGTGAAGGTGAAGACGACAGTGACAGTGACAGTGACGATAAAACGAGAGAGAGAGAAAGAGAGAGAGAGGATGGCTCAGTTTAAGATTTTTATTTTTTATTAATAAGGGCATTTTAATAATTTTAAATATTTTAGTTTTTTTTTATTTTAAATCAAATTGGATATTGAGACATAACTCAGTCCCGTACACTTTTATATTAAAGACAATACTAAGACTTACACGTTTTTTTCTTTCAAATTTAAATAAATTCAATTCGATCTATTTTCTATGTACTCTTTTGAGCATAGTTATTAGAACCGGATCGGACCGACCAATTCGACCGAAAAACTGATGATATGGCCGATTCGATTAGTGAATTGGACCGAACCTATAATTGAACCGGTTAACAGTGGTCAAATCCGTTGAAAATCGACCAGTTCATGTTTCAGACCGCGCTAGACTCGCGCGGGTCCAAGATACACTCGCGCACCGCTGAAACATCATAGAAGCTCCCATCCACAACAACTCCGAAAATATAGACCGAGAGGTTCGAAGACAAGTTGGCAAACATACAACGCCTCTCCCTTGCCACTGTGCCATCTTGTTTCTTTACAATATATGTGACAAAAACTAAAGATATAATAAACCATGAATCAATTTTTATTTTATATTCTTTAAGTATGGATTGACATGGATACAAAACAAGTAACAACACATAATATATAAATATATTGATATATTGATATTGATTGTGTTATCTTTTGTTTTCACTCGTTCATTTAAATTGAGAAAGTATTTTGTACCAGTGACTAATTTATTATTTCTTTTTGCACCAGAAATTATATCTAAGAATTGATATTTGATTGTTATTAATATATTTTTAAAAAATATGCATTTAATTTTAATTTTATTTTTATAATTTTATAGTTTTATTTAATTATAACCGGGTCAACCGGATAAATCAGTGACCTATTAGTTAAACCAGTGACCCAATTGTATAACCAGATCAATTATTGATTCAGTTCTGATAACTATGAGTATTAATTCAAATGAGTTGGTTTTTAAGAAATTTGATATTATTTTAATTGTAATTTTTTTATAATAATACACATATCTTGTTCATAGTGTAAACGAGATAATTATGAATGTATCTCTTTTACACTATAAACGAGATAAATCAATGTGATATAAATTAGTAAATACGCTACAAATTATATATTTCGATAAATAAAATAATTAAATTATTTATTTAAAAAATCCCTTGTATTATAGTACAAAATTTATTTATGATACAATTTTTTTGTTTTAAAAATAAAAAATTCTACTTAAACAAATACTTTAATATATATATTGACACAGTTATTTTTCTTATATTATTAGGGTAAATCGCAAAAAATGTATTTGGATTATCTCGGTGCTGACAAAAATTTTTCAATTTAGGAATAAAGTGAACCACCGAGGGGCTTCTGCTATTATACCCTTTGGAGCGCCGTTTAGGTTTTTTCACGTGAGGAGTACATACTTCTTCAATCTGCTCTGCTAGAGTTCTTTTCAAAACAGAATTCTTATGCTGTCTAGGTCAATGTTTGATTTTGTCAATTCTTTTCTTTAATCCTTTCTTTATTCCCTTCTTTATTCCTTCCTTTAAATTTGCCATGAGAGTTCTTTCATGGAATTGTCACGATTTGGGAAGACTCCTGACAGTTTATAACCTTAAAGGGATGTGTCAATCCCACTCTCCTGAGATTATATTTTTATGTGAAACAAAAAATCAATCTCGCCTGGTAGAGAGTAAGTTGAGATCTTGTCATTTTACGGATTGGAGGATTGTTAGTCTGACGGGTACAGTTGGTGGATTGGCTTTAGCATGGAAGGAGGGCACAACGATTGAGATTCTTGCTGAAAAAGAGTTTTTCATAGCTGTCAAGGTAACTGATCATGCTTTGAACTGTTCTTGGGAGCTAATTCGGGATACATTTAAATAGGTTGGATGGGATTCGGTCTACCCAATACACATAAATTTTCTCTTTTGTACAAGGTTTCTTTGAAAAAGTTATAATTATGGGTGATTTTAATACTATAGTGAGCCTCGATAAGAAGGAAGGAGGGGGGTTAAAATTAGCTTCATCTATTTCTGAATTTGTGAATTTTATTGATGGTGGTGGACTGAAGGACTTGGGTATGATTGGGAGAAGGTTCACCTGGACTAATAGGCGATGAGAGCAGGACTAAATCAGGGAGCAGCTTGACCGTGCACTTGCAAACGGTGAGTGGATAGATTGTTTTCCATCAGCCTCACTGTCTTGACTCGCAGAAAATGGTTCAGATCATGCGTCTATCCTCCTTGATACAAATCTGGTCATAGAAAAATCTAATCGGAGGTTTAAGTTTCAGGAGAGATAGTGTAGTTTAGAAGAAATTCAGGTAACTATCACTAAAACTTGGAAGGAATGGGTGGATAACTCAGCAATGTTTGTTTTGGCTCAAAATTGAAGCATTGTAGGACCGTATTGTTCAATGGCAGCAGCAGAACAAATCTAATTCGAAGAAGGACATTGATAAACTCACATCTCAGCTTGAAATGCTCAGAGAGAAGGGTATTACAGGAGGAAAATAAGTTGAAGCCTTGGAAAATAAACTTAAGGATGCTTACTCTAGGGAGGAAAGCTATTGGAAGGAGAAATCTCGTGTAAAGTGGCTAAAAGAAGGGTACAGAAATACAAGTTTCTTTTACCAATCATTTTAATCCAGAATCCGGAGAAATAAAATTTAGAAACTAGAAAAGAATGATGGTACGTATGCTACCACCCGTGAGAAAATTGCACAAGTAGCTGAAACATACTTCAAGGATATCTTCACATTGATTAACCAAGCTAATCCAGCACATGCATTCAAAGATTTTGAAACCAAATTTTCAACAGCCATGAACAGAAAATTAACTAGACCGGTCAGTTTTGATGAGGTAAAATGTGCAGTCTTTAGTGTTCACCCCTAGAGCGCCCTTGGTGATGATGGATTTACGACTAAATTCTTTCAATTTTATTGGAGTTTAGTAGGGGAGGATATTTTTAAGGTTGTCCGCAGTTTCTTTGTCAGTGGTAGACTACTAAAGAGCTTCAACCATACACAAATCTATCTCATTCAAAAGGTTCCTGATGCAAAGGATATGACATAGGTTAGACCCATCAGCCTTTCCTCAATCGTATATAAGATTATTTCTAAAGTACTAGTTCATCGGCTACAGAAATTTATGACTTCGCTGATCAGCCCTTATAAAAGTTCATTAAAGGTAGATTGATTTCAGACAATGTCCTAGTCTCTTATGAATGTATGCACTATCTAAAGATAAAGAAGAGGGGTCTATTGAGTAAAATGGCAGTTAAATTGGATATGAGCAAAGCCTATAATCGTGTTGAGTGGCATTTTCTTTGGTTCATTTTAGAGAAGTTGAGATTTGAATCTAGATGGATTGGTTGGATACAAGAGGTGGTGACTACAGTTTCTTACTCTATTGTTGTTGAAGGTCAACCTTTTGATTTTTTGAAACCAAATAGAGGTATCCATAAAGGAGATCCTCTATCTCCATATCTTTTTCTTTTCTATCCAGAAGGATTATCCTTTTTGCTAAACAAGGCAGAGCAAAACGGTCTCATTGAAGGTATTCAGATTAACCGAAGATGTTCTACTGTTAATCATTTATTGTTTGCGGATGACTCAATCCTATTTTGCAAAGTGTCAAAAAATAGTTGTAAAAATATTCTCAATCTTCTTCAGTCATACGAGGGGTTCAGTGGCCAAAAAGTTAATTTGCATAAATTAGCTCTATTCTTTAGTAATAATACTCCTCCTGCTGCTCGATTATTACTAGCTCAGAAATTGAAAATTGATCATATTGGTGCACAGGATAAACATTTGGGTCTTCCATTTACAGTCCAAAAATAAAAAAGGCCACCTTCAGAGAAATCAAGGACAAGGTGAAGAAGCAAGTTCAAGGGTGGAAAAGAAAACTTCTCTCCTCTGCAGGTAGGCATGTTCTAATCAAAGCTATTGGGGAGGCTATCCCAATTTATTCATGATCATATTTTCGTCTTCCTGACACTTTAATTAGGGAGATTCACAACATACTCTCCTAATTTTGGTGGGGTAAAAAAGGTACAGAGCGAAAACTGGCATGGGTTAGTTAGGATGCTATGACAAGACCGAAATTGGATGGTGGACTAGGTTGACCTAGGGGCTCAGAATTTGGTGCTATTAGCAAAACAATGTTGGAAGGTTGTCTCTCAACCACAATCACTCCTATCTAGACTCCTCAAAGGTAAATATTTTCAATACAGTTCTATAATGAATGCAGAGATCGAAACAGTACCTTCGTGGGGGTGGCGTAGCATATTGGAAGGGTGTAAGGTTGTTGAAAAGGGGCTTGTTTGGCGAGTTGGTGATGGATCCAGTATCCGAATCTTCAATGATCCTTGCCTTACTCCTCCATATCCTTATGTTGTTTCTTCATCTGACACTTCCAATCTATAAAATCAACCACTATTGATGGTCAAAGACTTAATACTTTCTAATGGTCAGTGGAATCAAATTCTAATTAGAAGTATTTTTTCTGAGGACACTAGTCAGTGTGTGCTAGCAACAACAATTGGGGGTGGGGAAGATAAAATTTATTGGGCCCTTAATAAAAGTGGTTTGTATGAATTGAGTACTGGGTATCGTGTGACTTATGGGTTCTCTCATCCTCTCATTGAATTTCGCCCAGAGATTATGAGACAACGAAATTTGTGGCGAGAACTGTGGAAGCTGAAAATCTCAGGGAAGATTAAGATTTTTCTCTGGAGGGGTTTTCATGAAAAGCTTCCAGTGTTGCAAATGCTTCATCATCGCATCCCATCAATTCAACCTATCTGCCGAAGATGCCTACAATTTCCAGAAACAATCAATAATTGCATCTTCTATTGTGCAAAATCATAGAAAATTTGGTAAAAAATGGGCTTACCAGTTACTAGAAGGAGCACCGAAGACTCTGATTTCTATGTTGAATGGAACTTGAGAATGGGAGCCTTGCATACCCAACCCAATAACTCCTCTCAGAGAATGATGCTGGTGATTTTTGAGCTGGTCCTTATGGAAGGCTAGGAACAGGTTCATCTTTGATAATGTATCAACTAGTGTGGAAGAGATAATGGTATCGGCTTTGAAGTTGCAGAAAGAGCTTCAACAAATTTGCACTTCCTAATTGATGAGCACTTTACTTTTTTATCTCTCTTATTAGATTATTATATGATGTTACCTCTATAGTAGAGCGTTGGGAGTTCCTTATTTCTTTTATTTGTCCCATATATGGACACCTATATGTTTCTTTCATTTCATGAATCGAATTATCTGACTTTGGTAAAAAAATGTTAATTTTGTTATCAATAAAAATGCTTTTAAATAATTAAAAATGTGTCAGAAATGCCCAGTATAATAAGAGACATGCTCGTTAATGAAAAAACATGACATGATCTACTTGCTAATATCAGGATTTCATTTGCCATATAAAAAGGTCTATTTGTCGCATCACTATTTTTCATTAATGTAGAACATTTCAGTTTACAGGTGTTAGACAAAATATAATTTTTATAAGAAAATTATAAAAAGAAATAATTAGTTACTTGGTAATGTTTTTATATATAATATTTATATCTATATATCTCTATATATAATATTTATATCTATTTTAAATTTAATTAGATAATTTATCAGTTGGCTATCTATTTAATTTTTGAAATTCACAAGAGGTGCGGAAACAGTTACAAGAAATTCAAATTTTTCGCAAGTGGTGTACAAATGGTAACTGTTAGCTGACATTAGGTTAGTCTATAAATAGAGCTTTAGGAAAATATTGTAGGCAATTCAGTTCTTCGTGAAAAACACTTAGAAACCCAAAACGCTCTCAGCCCCTTGGTATCACAGAGTAAAATTGGGAATCTTAAGTAATTCCTCTTAACTCAAACACTTGTACTTTACTTTTTCCCAATTTTTATTAATAAAATTCTTTTACTTTTACGTCTTTTTCTCTTTTACGTTCATGTTTCTTCTTTCATCTTCTTTTTTAATTTCTTGTTTGTTTCAATTTCTGTAATTTATTTTGCCACAGGCACCTTGCATTTATATGTTTATTTGTTGCTTTTATTCCTTTTAATATTATTTGACGTTACAATTGTGACATTGAGACACCCACATTTTCTTTTAAACATTAACAAAAATTTGAGTAAAACAAGTTGACACGCCCGGTGGGACGTTGTCAATAGATTGTAATTGTCAAAAGGAAAATCAGGAGTTTTTGAGTTTGCATGTGGTTGCGCAGTGGTAAGTTCGTGCGTCCAAAGCCAAGGAAATCAGCGTCAGTTGACATGTCAAATACTTCTGCAGCATCTTCTTCTACTTCTAGTGACGAGATTAGAGGAAATGAATCTGGAAATTCTCCTGTGATTTCAAACGCAAAGCCTACCTTGATGTCAGTGAGGCATGATGGCGTTGGCCATGCCCATACAGGGTTAAATGCAACTCACATAAATACTGTGGGGTGGCCGCCATATGGCTTGTCACCGGGGTATGTCCCCTCCATGGTGACACAAGGATTGCCTGTGCTTCTCTACTCAACTTTTCAAAATTCTATTTATCAAAATCCATATGGCATGTCAAATGTACCTGTTTCTGGGGCGTCAGGTTCACACGTATCACAACAAAATTTTTCACATTCTATTAATACAGGAAATAATAGTGCATCTAATTCTACTACATCCACTGTCACTAGGGTAGAAAATTCCAGACCTGTATTTCCTGACATGTCAAGAGCAATGCCTGTTAATCAACCTAGTCAAATGGTGGGATCTTTAGCAAATATTAGACAACAAATGGATGAAAGCCACCATGATCTAGTAAACATGTTAACTCATCAAATGGTGACAGTTTTAAATCCTCTTTTAGAAAATACAAACACTAGAATTGAACAATTAAATAGGCAAGTCAATAGGATTGCTACTGTGGTAAATTTAGAAGAAAATGACAACCTGGGTTTAAGATTTGATAATGTCAATTAGAACGGTAGAGCAATTCCTAATTATGATGTTCATATGCCTATACATGGTCAAAATGCTGATGATATGTTAGAAAGACTTAGGCAAAACAACTTAGGGGGGCATTATAATCTAGCAAGAAATGTTGAACAAGTTTTAAACCGTTTGGGATTTAATGTTGGTTGCTTAAATAGGCCATATTTTGTGTCTGCTTTTCCTGAATGTGTCCAACAAGCAGAGCTCCCAAGGGGTTGGAAAATTCCAAAATTCCTTACAAAATTTTCTGGAGAAGAAAATGAGTCTACAGTAGAGCATATTGCTCGATATACTGTTGAAATTGGGGAAGTAGCTTCTAATGAATATCTCAAGATGAGATACTTTCCTTCTTCTTTAACAAAAAATGCATTTACATGGTTCTCCAACTTGAGACCAAATTCTATTCATTCTTGGGCGCAGTTAGAAAGAAATTTTCATGATCAGTTTTTTCGAGGTGAATTGAAAGTTAGTCTTATGGATTTATTCTCTGTCAAACGTGCAGAAGGAGAATCCATTGATACTTATTTGGCGCGATTTAGAAACATGAGAAATAAGTGTTTTACTCTGATTCTGAAAACTGAAGTTGTCAAAATGGCTACTAATGGGTTAGAATTTGGAGTTAAGAAAAAACTTGCCAATCAACATACTTTAGATCTTTCCCAGTTAGCTGAAAGAGTAAGACAAATAGAACAAATTAAAAAAGAAAAAAATTTCAAAAAAGGTTCTAAAAAGGTTGCATATGTTGATTGTTTTTCCGATAGTAGTGATTCAGATGAGAAAGAGGTTTATATTGTTGAATTGCATGGGGGTCCTCCTTATGTATGTAAATCTTTTAAGCCTGTTAAAGGAAAAAAAAATTTCTTCATATTCCAAAACTGAAAATAAGACTTATTCTTTTGATATTTCTAAGGCAGATCAAATATTTGAAGTTTTATTAAAAGATAAGCAGCTTATTTTACCAGAAGGAAAAAAGATGCCTTCAGCTGATGAAATAAAGAATAAAAAATTTTGTAAGTTTCATCAGGTGTTCTCACACACCACTAATAATTACGTCCGTTTCAGGGATTTGATACAAAAAGCAATTGAGGAGGGAAGGTTGAAGTTTGAAGATAAAACTACTATGAAGGTGGACACTGAACCATTTGCTGCTGACTCAAATTATGTTGAGCCATTCAACTTGTCAGTCAACATGGTAGAAGTTGATGCCACAATGGTTAATGCTAAAGATGAAAATAAAGACCTGAGGATCTTTGAGCAAGACAAGAAGCCAATTTATCCTTGTCCTGGTGAGGATTTGTTAGATTTTTTGTTGAGAATTAAAGAATCTGATAGCACCATCGCCATGTGCCCAAAGTGCAATGCTGTTTTTGACAAGGAAGCTACAAAAGAGTTTGAAAAGTACAAAGTTGAAGAGAAAGAAAAGGCTGAGTTGAGAAAGAAGATTGCTGATAAAGAAAATGAAACTAACGAGCTAAAGCAAAAGATAGCCGAGGGAAAACAAAAGTTGGGCGGTCAAACTCCTTTGAACAAGTGCTCAACAACACTGAGGTACAACCCGTCAACCAGAAGATGAAGACTGTGGTCATGATTGATGGAAAACCTGATGGATTTTCTCAAAAGACAAGAGTTTCTCCCACCAAAATTTCAAACAATAAATGGGTCCAGAATGTGAAAAATGTGCAGAATCAACCTACTGCTTTTGCAAGAGGAAAAAACAAATGGGTGAAGCCTAGACCTTTTAAGCCCATGTACTATGAGTCTCAGTTATGGAACATGAATCATGCACAAGACGGAGGTAGTATATATATTCCAAAAAATGTGCCTATTCCCTCAAAGCCAATTTATTCTTGTTATAATCCTAGCATGCAGCAGGTTCCTAATTATTCTCCTTGACCAAATTGTCAAAATATTCCAAAATATTCCCCTTTTACAACTTTTGAGCAGAAAGAGAATATACCTGAGTATGTTCATTTGGATCCATACAAGGGACACGGAGTAGATTTTCCTCCTTTGCCAACCATGGCCAAGTCTGCAGAAACAGGCAAGCAATATACACCCAAACTATAACCAAATATACACCCAACATTATTTATTACCTTTTTTTAGTTCCTTCAATTTGTAGCAGAGGGGTTGGTTCATTTTCTGTCTCAGGTGTTTGTTCATTTTCCGGCATAGAGGTTGTTTGGGACAGTGGTAGACAAACTTGAATCGGAACTCTAAATAAGAAGAAAAATAAAAGGTTAAGAATGACTTTGAAAATAAAAATGTTATAAGATTGAAATATTTTTGAAAAACTCACATTGCAAGCCCTTCAGATTGTGTCTCTTCCCTCACAACTATCATATTCTCTTCAAACAGACTCAACCTAAAATACACCCCAAGAAAGTCAAAAATACACCCGAATAATTCAAAAAAAAGACAGGCTTTATTTTTTGAGAACTTACATACTTGCAGTTTTTACTTTTTTTCCTGCCTTTTTTTTTCTCGAATAAAACAATAAAGGGCTTTTTTTTCTAAAAAAATATATATACAGAATTAGAAGTAGAAGGTAATAAAAGAATAAAAGCAACGGTTATTTGAAAGAGAAATTACATGCTCTCTACCGGTTTGTTTACGCTACTTTGTTTTGTGTGTCCTTGAGAGGAAGGATCATCACTTCCCAAGTTTACGTCCGGTATTCTAAACATAATAGAGTACATGTTATTCACAAAAATACCATACTGTTAAATCATGATAACAAGATTTAATCAAATAAAGATTCTTACGTTTCAGATGAGACATAATGACCTTTGGTCGATCGCATGTCAGCTTGTTTCTCCCTGCAAAACAAGAAACAATTATTAGCAAATAAAACACCCCTAAAATCTAAAATATACACCCCAACAAGACATACCCCTGTGCAGCAGATTTTTCATTGTTTTCCCTTAAGAATTCATCTAATTCTTGAGTTCCAATTTCAGATATGACACTACATGCATAAAAGAACATGTTAACAAATATAATGTTGATGATAGATGGTAATATAGCTTAGAAAGTACTGTACCCATGATAGGATTGAGCTTGCTCAGGAGATGAATCCTGGACAATGACCTTTTTCTTTTTGGATTGTGTCTTGGGAGAAAAAAAATAAGTATGAATCAGAAATACAAAATTAATCTGATCACAGAATACTATCCAAAGAAGTGCTTACTTTTTTGGTGTTCTCTGAGTCTTTTTCTTTGTTTTTTGCTTCTCCACTGGTGATGATTCTTCACTTCTATAAGTTAATCAGAGACACTCTGTTAATACATGAAATCTTGATAATAAACCCAAAGGAAAGGAGTAATAATTTCAGAACATTACTCATCAGTTGATTCAGATTCTGAATCAGAATCCTCCTAAATCTTCTTTCTTTTTTTGGACTCCATTCTGAAAGACAAATAATCATTATTTAAAAACATAGTAAAAGGGATAAAATACATCCAAATGAATGCACAAGATACACCCAAATGAATGAACACAGTACACCCAATTTGATAAACAAAATACACCCAACTTGATAAACAAAATACACCCAAGTGTGTTACTTACTTTTTGGCTTTCCGGTTGGGTTGTTTTCTTGTTGAATCCTATGAGTCTTCCTCAGTCTCAGACTCAGAGGTAGAATGGTCACTTTCAGTTGTTTCAGTCTCAGATGATGATGTTGAACTTGCCTTCCTTTTTTTATTTTTTTGGTTTCTTCTTTTTTTTCTTTTTTCTTTATTTCTTTCATTTTTTCCTTTGTGTCGGCCATCTTTACAATCCCCTGAAACATTAGAAATTTTAGTTAGTAGCATTCAGGTAAATAAAATACATCCAAGATATTTTGTTCACTACCATATGATCCTCCATTTCTGCTCTCATTCTTTCAACCAACTGCTCCTTACTCCAGTTGGCAATCCAGGGTTCTGGAAGTCTTTCTGCCCTCTTCTTGTCTTTATTTTTTGATAAATGAAAGTAAATTATCATCAGGGTAAAGAGGCAGCCATCAATTGCCTTTTTCTTTTTCACCTTGTAATCTGTTATGCCTTTGATGATAAAATTCAAAACATGTCCTCTCCAGTTCCGCTCTGTTATTGTGTTCATCTTGAAAATTGGGACCAGGTGCACAGGTGAGATTTTATTTATTGTCATTGGTAACAGGAACGCCATCTGTATATAGAGGATGAAAATCCTCTTGAACAAGAGGCGCCCCTGTTCATTATCAACGGCAATAGCCATCATCTCATCTATCAGATTTTTTAGCGTCTTACCCTGGAATCTTTTAAAAATTTGTTTGTCATCTTCAGAAAGATCCTTATAATTGACTTTCTGAGGAAATAGATCTCCTACAAAAAGGAAAACAACATAGTATGAAAATCAGTTCAAATACACCCAAGAATCAATTGAAACACACCTGAATATGGCTTATATACACCTATGTTTGTAGCGAGTTACCTGACGCATTAATGCCAAGCGCAGCCCCTATTTTTTTGGTGTTACTTTAAACGAACCGTAGCCCGTTTCGAGTCTATTTTCCCCTAATTTAAAGGAGTTAGCCAACTCCCTTAATATTTGGTGATGCACCCTTAGTGGTGGGATGTGCATCAGGCCACCAAATCCCAAATCCCTAACAATTGTTTTCTTTTCCTCACTCATGTTTCTAAATTTCTCACTTAACAAATGGGTTGCACACTTAAGGTCTTTAGTTTGCTGTAAACAAAGCAAAATTATAGTCAAATATATTTCTATTACATAAAACTGATTTCATCTAAGACATATATTTATTCTTACATTTTTTGCAGCTTGGTTTCTGCCTGCTATTTTTTCTGAAATGAAAAATACACCCATAGATATGATTCAGATACACCTATAGATATCAGTAAGATACACCCATAGATATCAGTAAGATACACCATAGATATCAGTCAGATACACCCATAGATATCAGTCATATATCACTCAAACATGCATTAATATACAAGGTCAAGCAACATTACAAGGTCAAGCAATATACACCCATGGACAAGCAAATATTAGAACAGTTGCAACTGTTGACTATATTACAGTATATCAGTTCATAAATATACACCCAACAAATTATGCCATATACACCCAACAAATTACTCTATATACACCCAACAAATTTCGCAATATACTCCCAAAAATCGGTTACCAGAAGAACTAGAACAACAACAACAGTAACACCTAGAACAACAAAGAAGAATAGTATAACCTAGAACCAAGAATAACAGTAAAACCTAGAACAAGTAGAACATTAAAAACTGTAAAATGAGACCTAGAACAAGAAGAATAGTAAAACCTAGAAGAACGTAGAAGAACAGTATAACCTAGTTCTTCGATTTCGAAATCTGGAAAATATACAAGATGAGTAAAATAGTAACGTAACGTACCTTGAGTATTATAACTTCGTTTTTTGATGGAGAGTTCTATATTGTGTTGATGGAGAGTTCGAATCTTCGCGATGAGTTCTATCTCTGCAGTTTGTAATGTTGCTCAAAAATGAACGGTTTGTGTTTTCTTCGAATGGCTTGGAGAAGTGGAAGAGTGCGCCATTGAGGAGCGCTTTTCGCGAAGCGCAACCATTGAGTGGCGCGCGTGTATTTTACGCTCCATTCAAAGTGAATGACTGGGCGTGTGAATGATATCTGAGCTGGGAACTTGTAATACTTGTAGGGCCTTTTTGTTTGTATGTGTAGTAGGTCGGTATTTAATAATTGATTATAGCATCTAATTAGACTTTTGATTATAGATAGCACCTAATTAGTGCCATTCAAGGAGCTTTCTAAGATGGTGAAAGTATATTTGGGTGCTTAAAGGACCAAGGTAAATAATAGAATTGGAGATAATGTTGGGGTTCTCTAAAAAATATAGGTTTTTGAGCTTTTTATAAATTTATCATACGAACCCAAACTTTTGGTGACGCGCACAACATTACAGCTTTGCACTTAAAATTTTTGTTGCTCAAATCAATGATGATTTTTTCTTGTATGTGCTATTGAGTCTCAACAATTTTTATCATTTTTTTAAAGAAATTCTTATTATAGTCTAATGTTTTTTCAATAATTCAACTAAGAAATATGAGTATGCAAATTAATTACAGAGATATTTTATTCTTTTTAAAAATTAAATTACAATTTTTAATATAACTAAATTTAAGATAAATTCTAATAAAATTATTTTAGTCTTTTAACAGTTAATTTTTTTCATTTCGAATATAATCAAACAATTTTAATTAATTTGGTAAGAATAATTTAATCTTTTTTATATTAAAGGGTATTTTAGTACTCTAAATATAAATTACAAAAATATTTTAGTTTTTTTAAATTATATTTAAATTTTTAAATTCTAATACAATCAAATAGTATAGATTAATCTTATGATGATATTTTAATATCTTTTTCGAATTAACCTTCAAAGATTGTTTTATCTCTTAAACATTAATCATATGAGTATTTTAGTCTTTTTAAAAATTTAAATTTATAATTCTTAGTATATATTAAACAAGTTTCATTATAAAAGTGTATTTTAATTAGTCAGTTGAGATTAATCCTAAAAAGGTTAATTTAATCTTTTAAAAGTTTAGTATAAGATTATTTGAGTCTTTTTTATATATAAAATTTATAATTTCTAATACAATCATACGATATAAATTAATAATTTCGTTAATTTAGTTTTTTTAAAATTAATGTTAAAAAGTTTTTTAGTCTCTTAAAATATATAAATTCTACGAAAATTTTTGTTTTTATAATGAAATTCAAATACTAATTTTCAAATACAATTAAACATCCTTAGACCTGAAGGGTTAGTATTTTTTAAAATTAATACTAAAAATTTATTTTTGTTTGAGTTTTAAAGATGATACCTTAGTCATTTAAATTAAACTAAAAAGTGTTTTAGTCTTGTAAAAATTAAAATCGAATTTCTCATTTTTAATACAATCAAACAATATGAATAATTCTATAATAGTATTTTAGTTATTTTAAAATTAATTTTAAAATGTTATTTTGTTATTTAAAAAATTAATTAAGGATATTTTAGTTGCTTCAAAAGTTCAAATATAATTGATAATGTCATCAAAGCATAAGTTCTACACTTAATTCAATAATTAAATGATAATATAATTGATATAATATTTTAATTATTTTTTAAATTACATATTGTATAAATATAGTTGGTCATTATATATTGTATAATTATACATTATTTTTAATTTTGAAAAAATTTAAGTTTTAACTCTTATGCCATATTGGAGGGCTATATTTTTATAAAAAAAAATTAACATCAAAAGTCTCGATAATAATTTTTTAGATACTAATGAGTCAAAGAATCATTTTTAATAATTTTTTAAAATCGTTTATTGTTCTATTTTAAATTCATAAGTTTGTAAATCGAAATGGAAGTATTTTATATTTTATTTGAATCTAAATATAGTATTTTCGTTATTGACATTTATGTTTTAAAGTTAATGAAGATTAACTTAAAAATAAGAAATGTCAACAATTTGTCTAAACAGTAAAGCTTAAAAGTAAGAAATATCAATAATTTGTATAAGTAGTAAATTAAATCAAACTGATTTGATTTACTGTGTATATGCTGAATCAATATTAAATCTAATTAAACTAATTCGATTTAGTGTGTTACACGCTTCTCAACAATAAATCGAAACAATGCAAGTTATGTCAATTTAATACCGAGCATGCTAAATCAAATTCATTTGATTCAATTTATATTTAAATAGCATAAATCGAATCAAATACATAAAACTATTCAGGACAGGACGTGTAACTAAAATTGGTTTATAACATTTGTGTAATTTTCAACCCCAAATTAACCCAATTATCTAGAATAATAAACATAATAATACCAATATCTTTTTACTTATTAGTTTTAAAAAAATATATGAATAATATAAGCTGATTTTTTTTGGTAGGAAAACAATAATAAAAATTATTAACCAAGTTAATTGCATAATAAAAAAATATGAAGAATTTTTTAACTAATAAAAAATAAAGTTACTATTTTTTCATGCTACAATTTAAAAAAATAATAATAAACAAACTTTTAGTAAATTACACATCAAATATTATTATTTACATACTATATATATATATATATATTATCAATCATTTTAAAATAATTAATTTATATTCATACTAAATAATATTTATTTACGATTATAATTTAAATTCTTGTGCAAACCACGAAAAATAAACTAGTTTTATATTAAGAATGCATGTTTGGTTAATATATTTTTTTTATTAATTTTGGAAGGACTAAAATTAAATTTTGATCGATATATAGATAACCTATTTAATAAATTAATTTTACTAAATACATGTTTATCTCAAAAAGTCCACATATTTCTTTCACTAAATTTACGTCTTAAAATTATTAGTATAATTGGGCCATTTTTTAATTTATTTATTATAATTTTACTAACTTAGAGGTCATCTATGCAATATAAAAAATAGTGAAAGAAATCATCACAACCACAAAAATAACATATTCTCTTTAGACCATAAAGAACCACTTTATACTTTCTCCACCATAGACAAATCCGCCATTCAATCATTGGCTGCAACATAAAATTTTAGAATGTGCAATTCATTAAAAAGAATAAATCACTGCTAGGCTGCTAGCTAATAAATCCGTTTAACGAATTTTACTCATAAAACAGCCAAATTATATTACACTATAAAACATGTAATAATTACTTTTTTTAGCCCTGATTATAAATAATTGTAACCATATGTATTGTTGAGCGAATTTCTTGTTTTTTGTTGCAAAAGAAGCAGGACTACAGAGCTACCATGCATGGCAACGAGAATCTCAAAGAAAGTGATGGAAGAGGTGCACCAGTGGGGATCCATGAAACAACACGGTGTGACCTTAAAGTACATGATGGAATTCGGGTCCAACCCTACTGACAAGAACCTCCTCCTCTCTGCTCAGTTTCTTCACAGTGAGCTTCCGGTTAGAATTGCACGAAGATCCATCGAGCTCGAGAATCTTCCTTGTGGCTTATCTCAAAAACCTGCTGTTCTCAAGGCACATTACACTATCGTTGCTTTTACTTTTCTTCTATGTTGCATTTATACCAATACGAATCTTGTTGGTAGGTAAATACGACAATTTTAACAAAAATAAGTCGCAGATTTAATAAGTGTTATATATTATTTGTGCATAATAGGGTTTCTTACTTTGTGGTAATTATTGATCTTCAATTTCATCTTTGATTGTGCTGCGTTTTGTGATTTTTAGGTTAGAGATTGGTACTTGGATTCGTTCCGTGATCTTAGATCTTTTCGTGAGATAAAAGACATGAGTGATGAGAAAGAATTCACTAAGATTATCAAGGCTATTAAGGTGAGGCATGACAATGTGGTGCCAACAATGGCCTTGGGTGTTTCGCAATTAAAGAGAACTATGAATGCAAATACTGCTATTGAAGATCATACTGAGATTCATGAGTTCCTTGACCGTTTTTTCCTGTCAAGAATTGGAATCCGTATGCTTATTGGTTAGTTCTAATTCAAAAAATATTTAATTTCTTTTAAGTTTTGTTTGCTCCAAATTTGGTAGTGGTTCAAAATCTAGTAAAGTATTGTATGTTTATCTCTGTCCCTATTTAATGTTTAACGTGTTGGAACAGGGCAACATTTAGAATTGCACAAACCTAATCCAAATCCAAATTGTGTTGGTTGTATACACACAAAAATGTGTCCTTTGGATGTGACTAGGAATGCCATTGAAGATGCACGAGCTATGTGTTATCGCGAATATGGCAACGCACCAGAAGTAACAATATATGGCGATCCTGATTTTACTTTTCCGTCCGTAACTACCTTCTTACTTCAATGCTGGATTCAATTTTCTTGTTTATTTTCTGCTTATACAATAGAAATGCTGTTGTTGTTTCTTTTTTCTTTTCACATCAGGTATGTTCCAAGTCACTTGCATCATATGGTATTTGAGTTGGTTAAGAATTCATTGCGAGCTGTCCAAGAGCGATTTATGGATGATGACAGAGTTGCACCTCCCATTAGAATCATTATTGCTGATGGAATAGAAGATGTTACCATAAAGGTATTTAGCCAAATTCAATGAATTCAACTGAAAAATGTGATTCCTACTTTCTGGATAATGCTTAGTCACACATGTTTTTTATGAGAATGCATGAGTTATCATATATTATTTCTCCAACTTAGACTTTTTCTTTGCATCTTTTCATGATTGAAGTCTAACTTTGTATGTATAAAATAGGATATTATTTTATGTTTCTGGTTGTTAAAAAACTGATGAATAGAAGATCACAGAAAGTTGAATATAACGATTTTAAGGTAAGAACTAAGAAGGAATAGCTATTGTCCCCAAGCATAGTTGTTATTAAGTTAATGACAATATTTTCCAAAGATATAATACGACTTTATAAAATTTTAACATAAAAGGAATAAAAATTATCTATTCTCTTTAATGATGAAACTTTAAAACACTGAATGTTTAAAATATACATATAACAAGTGAAATCTGAAATATTTGTGAGAAATATTTATAATTGAACAAATCAAAGCGAAAGGAAGCATTATTAAACGTGGTGGCCTTTGCAAAAGTCTCTTATTGATAAGGAGCAAAAATGTGCACTTGATGATGAAGGGATGATTCTCAACTGACTTAATCTAATTTGTAAATTATTCTTTAATCTTAACTCTAGCTTACTAGCAATGTTATTGTCAACTGCCAAATGATTGTTAAAAATGAAGCATTTGCTTAGCATGCTAGTTAGGGAATATGAAGGAGCTATAAACTTTTATGCTATTCAATGATTGATCAGTTGAACTTATTTTATTTTACCATACAAACTCTCTTGTTTATTCCTTAAGTAGTTTCTTTAGCAAAACTTCTAAGATAATCACCAATGCAAAACCCATGTCACAGGGTGTACCACAAGCTAAAATTTATTATCAGAATTTTGACCTTAATTTTTGCATGCTATTGGTGCTATTGATGAGGTTCTTTGTCTTAATTATTAAGTGGTTGGTGTGAATGATATTAAATTATTAATTATTGTAGATATCAGATGAGGGAGGAGGCATACCAAGAAGTGGACTTCCAAAGCTATTTACGTATCTGTATAGCACAGCAAGAACAAATCCATTATTGGATGAAGATTCAGACCTTGGAATTGCTAATACTGTCACAATGGCTGGCTATGGTCATGGCCTCCCAATTAGCCGCTTGTATGCTAAGTATTTTGGTGGTGACCTTCAAATATTGTCCATGGAAGGATATGGTATTGTATAGCTCAACTATAACTAACTAACTAACTAATTAAATTTTGCTACTCCCATTTCATTTTCCTTCACAATATTTTTCATTTAGTGGACTTATTTATTTCCATCATTTTATCATAATTTGGAACTATTTTCATTGAAGATGAATTATTGTTAAACTTGATTCCATGTAATAATGTCTCATTTCTGCTTACTTTTCATATATAGTTATCTCAACTATGTCGACCTCAATTCTCCACATTTTGTTGTTTATTATGTATAGTACATCAATTCAATATTTCATTCTTTCTATGTGTAATGTAATTTATTTTTCCTAGCATTTCTACAGTCTTTAGAGTGAGGCTTTGAATTTTCTCAACTATATATTTTCTATTGTATATACTCCCAAATTTCCATTTGAGGCTAAATTTTAGTATCCATTTGTATTATAATTTTTTTATCTCTATTTTTTGGATTGGAATTCATCAGCAATTCAGTTAGTTGTTAGCTTTTGTTTTAGCTTTTCATTATCGAGAACTCTCATAATTCAAGGGTATTACTTGCAGGCACAGATGCATATCTGCACTTATGTCGTTTGGGAGACTCAGAAGAACCTCTGCCTTGAAAAGTCTCTGTTTTCGTATTCTTTTATCCGAATACAAGAAGTTGCGATGGAGAGCTACGTAATTGATAACTAGGCATTTTTCTTGTGAATAGGTCTATAGGCGTATAGCGCTCAGCCGCACTGCCTTGATTTTTTTTAGCTGATATTACATTGACGACTATTAACTCTTTAATTATCAAACAAAATCACTTTAATTAAGTTTCGTTTTTTTTTTCATTGAAGTTTTTTCATTAAAAGTAAAGATCATGTCACACTGATTTATAGTTTGTTTATATTTTTTCTGGGTACACTACAACATTTTTATCTACCAAACAACAATTAGAAAAAGGTAACTAAAAATTGGAAAACGGTTACTTTTGATCTAGAGCAACGCTTTGAAGTCCGAGGCAATGTTTTTGGTAGCCTGCAGATGCAGTTGTTGTATTAGGTCAAAAGCAACGCGTTTGCTTTGAAGACCACGCTTATTAAGACAATTTTTTAAAAATGTTGCCTATTCTCGAAAAACAATGTTTCATAGCAGAGTTTTAGACCACACTTTTCACCTATTGTTTTTGCTCTAGCTACTAGTAGAAAGTGTTACCTATTCTTTTGAATATACAACCGGCGAAAGTGTTGTCTTTTTTTTTTTTTTTAATATGGAACTTACAGAAAGATTTTTTTTAGCGTGTTTAATAAAATTCTAGTAGTAAAAATAAAAGTACTAGAAAAATCAAAAAAATATTTTTTTGAGAAGGTACAATTTACATCTTTTTTTAAAAGAGATTTTTTCTTTAAAAAGAATATTTTTCACATAATAAATAAACAAAAAATTACTTTTATATTATTATATCCAAACATAATCGATAAATAAAAAGATCCTTTGGTATGAGATATCTAAACATAAAATTATTTTTACTTTTCTATAAGATCTTTTAAAAAAATAACTTGAAAACAAGATCTTTTCTTAGAAATCCACCTAAACAAGCATGAAGAATTGCTCTTTCAATTGAATACGCCATCATATTTTTTATTTTTAACCTATGAAGCACGAACACTTCGTTGAGTTGTGGTATTCGCATGTCAGATACGACACTCATCAACACTCGTCCGACACGCGTATCTGCCGTGTCCAACCATGTCTTAATAAAAAATAAGAAATTCTTCTCCGGACACACCTCTATGCATAGTTATTAGAACCGGACCGACCGATCAGTTCGACAAAAAATCAATTAAACGAATCCTATACCGATCCGGTCTAATGCTTGAACCGTATAAGGGGTTTTGAACCCCTCTCCTCAATGAGAGAAATGCCATTCATAGGCACTAAGCTATCATACTTCTTATAAATATATTTGCAAATTATAATACATATAGATATCTTCTATTAAATAGTTTACTTCTATTTAATTTATTTTAATTTTAGTTATAAACTCACTCATTTTTAAATTAATTATATTTTTATTTAACAATGATTATAAATTCACTTATTTTTTATTTTCATAATTATATAATATCTATTAATATTATTTTTCAATAAATACTTATAGTATATAATAGTACAATAGATATAAATTAATTAATAAATTATTAAAATTTGAAAATAATAGTTATTTTAATATAAAAATAAAATAAAATATTTATGATAGAGTACAATTAACAAAATACTTATTGTTCATGTTTCATATTATTTTAGAATAGCTAGATATTCTTAAAATATTACCGAAAATATGTATTTTAAATTTTAATTTTAATTTTTGGCTATTTTTTATTTTTTATTTACATAGGATCGGGTCAACCGGTTCAACCAGTAATCCACCGGTTCAACCAGTGATCAAGTGACCTAGTAGTCTAATCGGTTTGATCATCGGTTCGGTTCTGACAACTATATCTATATGGCATCACATATTAGCATGTCCAACCTTATTCTTAACATGTATTCTTGAAATTATTTTAAAAATAATATATATTATTATTTATTAAAATAAAAAATATTTTAAATACTTTTATATAATTAAAAGATGACATTAAAAACAGTTAAAAAAATATTTTATATTTTAATACCAATAAAATATCAAAAATTCATTGTAATTTATCTAAAAAATATTTTATATTTTATATATATGCTGTGTTCCCGTATCTTATAAAATTTTAAAATTTGTATGTCTGCATATTCTATATCATATTGTATCTCATGTCCGTATATGTGCATCATAGTTTTAAACTAAATATGCCACCCTTAAATCACGTTGCTCTTTCATAAAAATATTAAAAAAAGAACAAAAATTAAAGATGAAATAGTCACATCTTATTCCAAAAGCATGGATTGTTGTTCCTATAATATAAAAGTGAATGCTATGGTGTTTTTGAGATTGTGCCTAACTTATTAAAAAAGGCAAATAGATAATATTCAATAAATTTTAAATATTTTACTTTTTGCTTTAAACATTTTATTTTTTACCTTTAAAAGCAAGTTAGACAATTTAAGCACTATAATAAAAGGCATTATAGAACTCACCATATATAAATTGTCTATAAGTACATATTTAATAACCATCCAATAAACTTGTGCACGCTAATAAAAATTACAAAAAGAGAAAAAAAAAAAACTCTACAAATAAAAATAAAAAATGCTATTCATATATTAAAATTAGTTATTAAAGTTAACCACCAATGTATTTATGTATAAATATATGTATGGTTTAATTTATTTTTTTCGAAGATAGATGTTATTTTATTATTATAAATAAAATAAAAGTATTAACATAAGAAAGTACAAAAGAAAGTGGGTATTCCCAATTATCACCAAATGTGATTGGATGACAACTAGCTTAAAAGAAGTAAAGTAAGAATAAAGTGGAAATAGAAGCTTTTCAAAGACACTTCGATTTCTTGCCTTTCAAATTCTCTAGCACATAGTCGCGATGAGGAGGATCTGTTGGCTACCCTCAAATTGAGCTGCTGTCCAAGATAAGGCTCGTTGCCACCAGTTAAAAAAGGTCTCATCTTCTCTCTGCCATAGATCAGGGGTTATTGAGCTTATTCTCCAGATTATTGAAGACAGAGGACATTGGAACAAGACATGAGAAATTAATTCATCTTTCACCATGCATCTTGGGCAAGTAGTGGGGGTGGATGCAAACCATCGGTGAATTTGTTGCAACACCGGAAGCTTTTCATGAAGACTCTTCTACATAAAAGCCTTAATCTTATGAGGTAATTTCAATTTCCAAATGCTATTCCATACTCTGTTATTTTGGGTGTTCTGAGGCCTCAATAAAGTAAGAGAATGGAAGAACCCATAAGCAATCTTGTATCCTGACCCAACTTCATACATTCCATATTTTGTCTAACACCAATTAACTTCATCCTCCTCTTCTGTTGGTTTGATTGAAAAAATTTTATTGCATATATCAAATTAGAAAATTTGATTCAATCAGATTCATGTTCCAGCTTCTATTAGGATTTAGTAGAGCACTAACATAATACACTTGCAGATTCGGTGGGATTGTGATTGCAGCTTATGGGACATTAAAGGGCAATGGTGGTGGAGCCAGGAATCTTGGAAGATGCGGACATTAGCACCAGACCCGATTTTTCATATCAAGTCTTTCTCGATCACCTTGCGTCCTTCAAGAACACTTTTCCAGCCCCACGACGGTATGCTTCTCATCTCTACATTTTAGAAATCTGTGGTTTAATTTATTTACAATGTGTATTTATATTTCAATATATATTTTATACTAATGACTAATTTTTATGACTGATTTTAGTGTACAAATAACATAGTCAAACAAAAATATATATTATAAGGTTCAAGATTTCAAATACATATATCCATCTTTGTCAATCATTCAAATAAAAATCTAATAGTTCATGTTTACCGAAAATTCTAATAATAACAATAACATAAATAATAATAATAATAATAATAATAATAATAATAATAATAATAATAATAATAATAAACCTATTCTGTGTATTTGCATCTTGCTTGATGATTATTCCGTCAAGCAACAAATTCTTGATTGGGACAATTGGAATAATCATAAAAAATTAAAGGGAACCAAAAGCAACAAATTTGTACATAAAAAAATGAACTGGAAATTTCAAAACTTTTTTAAAATTAATTAAAGAATACCCTGAAAATATTGATTAAAAAAGTTAAAAAATATAAGGTGTGTTTGGTTTGTGTTTTCGTTTTCTATTTTTTATTTTTAATATTTTCTATTTTTTAGATTTTATGAAAGAAAAAGTAAAAATAGGAAGTGAAAACAGGAAATAGAATTTTATTATTTTCATTTTTTCCTTCACAAAATAAAAAAAAAAACAGAAAATACTGAAAATAAAAACAGAAAACAAAAATAAAAAATCGCAAACCTAACACATCCTTAAAATGCAAAGCTTTACTCTTTCAGAGCATTTAAAATATTGAAAACTTGAAAATATATGTATATTTTCTATTTATAATATCTCTCAAAATATTTTTAAAATACTTGTTAATAAGTCTCATTTGTTATTTTTTTAATAATTTCTGATAATTAATTAGATTATATAAATGCACTAAAAATTCTAAGAGTTTGTAAATTTTTTCCTTTTACCTTTTTTAACAATAGTATTCATTAGCTCAATCATTTGTGATTAGCAGGAGACTCACAGAAAGATGGCCGAAACAACTTTTTTTTTTAAGTTGCTAACATGTCACTCTATGATTGGTTGTTTATTAAAAGTCATTTAATGAAATCTGTTTCCAAACTAGAAACTTTAAACCCGGTTGGATCTGTCCGGTTTAAATAAAACGGTCCGGGTCTTTTTTCTCCTTTATATCTATGAAACTACATGGTTTCACAATCTTCTTCTCCTCCCTTAGCATTACAGTCACAACAGTTCTCTCGTCTCTCACCGTGCCTCTGTGCCTCATTGACACGAACCCAAGTTCTCTCCCTCTATCGGCATCGGTTTCTCTCACTGTCTTCGACAAACTCGTCGTCGCTCTCCTACGGTCTCCGATCTCGCGTGCCTTCCCTACCTGCGGCGTTGCTAGCGGCAATAGCAGCAGCTTTTGGAACTGGACGTCGTCATCACTCCCTGTCTTATCACCGCCTTGCAGTCAGTCTCGCGCCGTCGTTTCGCCCCTCGTCGTCGGAGACAGAAGCAGCAGGTCCCCGAACTTCCTCCTTGCTTTCATCAACTCTCGCCTTCAGCAACTCCTCGACTTCCTTCACACAACCTGGTCCTAATTTGGTGAGTTCTAACAAATTTTTCTGTTCTTCCCTTTTCTATTTTATTGCTGTCTTTGATTTTTTTTTGCTGAAAATATCAATGAATTAGTCTCTTTATTGTTGAAAATAATCACATTGAGAGAAGGTCACCAATGAGTGTTCATAAAACCATGAACTTTATCAATGATTGAAGCCAAAATTGGGATTTTTACTATTTTATTAATAATTATATAATTGGGATCAAACAGAATTAAAGGGGTTATGTAGAAAACTGGTAACTGAAATTAAAAAGGACTTTTGAAATAAGTAGTGGTGCGAGTAACTAACAATGTTGTTAAGGAATTTATGCATGGAGTTATGGAGATATATCTATGATGAATACATTTGTGTTTGTTATGCACACAGCGTCAAAGGTTGTTGGGTATGAAGTATGAAGAGGAGCTTAACACAAATGAATGAAATATGTGACGTTATTTGTTAAACCCAAATGTGTCACATTGTTACTTCATTGAACTTTAAATAATTTGTTGGTGAAAATACACTATGCTAGTTCTTTTTGCTGCTGAAAAATTATTGAGATGAATTTGACGTTGATAACATTCACCTGAATTTGAATTTGTTGCGGTTCTACTCAAATGATTACTATGCTAAAAATGCTGCCCTAGATTTTTCATAGGATATTACTAGTAGTATTACAAAACTGATTGCTTTTAAACCTATGTTTTGATGCATATACTATCTGGAAAATTGTACGTGTAATGTTTGCTATCTTGAATTTGAAAAAGCTTTGATAATATAAACACGAACATCGGCCTTAATATTATATGGAAAATGCTGCTAGACATAATAATTTGTTTACCATAAGGAGTTAACATGCTCAGCTTTTTTGCCATTTTTATTGAATATTCTACTGTCGAATTTGAATTTGTTGCTGTTTTACTCAAGTAATTACTTAGCTAAATCTTTGTATTGCTGAAAATCATTACTAAGTTGAATTTGTTAGTGATTGAATATTGAATTTGTAACTTCATTGAACCTTAAATAATTTGTTGATGAAAATTGATTGAGCTATTTTTTTTTGCTGAAAGATTATTGAGATTAATTTGGTATTGATAACATTCACTGAAATTTAAATTTGTTGCTATTCTACTCAAATAATTACTTAATTAAATCCTTTTTTAGCTGAAAATCAATAATGAGTTGAATTTGTTAGAGATTGAACCTTGAATTTGTTACTTCCATACCCCATTGGGCTACAATTGCTCTTGTTATGTTGCGTTTTCTCTCTATAACTAGGTTTTAATTTATAAACTTTTGCTTTAAAGTTTGAGTTGCATACAGAGCTCTCGTTAACTTTCATTTTAGTCTATTCTTTTAGTTTAGGTTAAGATGTCTTATGTAGCTATCTCCTACTTCAACCTGTTCTTGTTTACGGGGTAAAATTTTCACTTTTTTACATATATAGAATTAGAAAGAAAACGAGTTTGGGCAATGGATGTTGATTCGGAACTACTCAGTTCACAAGACAACATTGAAGTTTGCATGATGACTGCTGTAGAAGAGAATGTGAATTGCACTTGTGATTGCGGTGACAGTAGTAGCAAGTGTGTTGTTGTGACGGCTGATGATATTATAAACCAGACATTTGAAACATCGGATGCTGCTTAAAACTTTTATGTGTGTTATGCGAGGTGTGTCGGGTTGGGAGTTCGCAAGGGTGATACAACGCATGGAAAAGATGGAACACAACACAGAAGGAAATTTTTTTGCAACAAGGAAGGAAAGAGAGCCGAGAAATACATTTCTAAATCGAATAGGAAGAGGAAGCATAAAGCGCTGACTCGTACTGGTTATAAAGCCATACTTGCGGTGTAGTTTGACACCAAAACTTCAGCTTGGAGAATTAAAAAATTAGTTGAGAAGCACAACCACGATCTTGTCCCCCAATGCTTGGTACACCTAATTCCAAATCACCGTGGGTTAACTGAGGCTCAAAAACCTCAGGCGAACACCATGCATGATAATGGTCTACCAACCTCTAAAATAGTGGGACTAATGGTAGGCCAAGTCAGGGTTATGCTAATGTTGGGTTCACAAAGAAGGATCTGGATAACCATATTGAAACCAATCATCGTGCAAAGCTCATCGGTGGAGATTCTAATGCGATAATTAGCTATCTACTTACAAAAGTCGATGTTGACCCTATGGGCATAGCAAGGTACAGTGCTACTGATGAAAGTCAACTGGCGAATTTATTTTGGGCAGATGGCATTTGTAGGGCCAATTATCAGTGCTTTGAAGATGTGCTTGCATTTCATACAACCTATCAAAAGAATAAGTACAGAAGGTTGTTGGTAATCTTCTCGAATTGTAACCATCACTGCCAAACATGCATATTTGGCTTTGCCTTGATAGAGGACGAAAAAATGGCAACATATACATGGTTATTGCAAAATTTTCTAGAAGTAATGCTGAATAAGTCTCATAGTGTTGTGGTCATAGACGGTGATGAGGACATGAAGACAGCAATTCAAGAAATCTTCCCAAATGCAACTCGCCTGATTATCTGATTGGCACATTTAGAAAAATGTAACGTCAAACATAAAAAACAAAGGTTTTTTCTGATGACTTCAGAAGATGTTTCTATGCTCCATGGCATCTAGATGAATTTGAAGAATATTAAGAGAATATGATAAAAAAAATATGGGTTAGAGGAAAATGATTGGGTACTAGATGAATATCAAAAGAGAAAAAGTTGGGCAAGCGCCTACTTGCAAGATAAATTATGTGTTGAATTTAGAACAACATCAAGGTGTGAGGGGATAAACAACTTTATCAAGAGGTTTATTGGCATTCTCCAAAGTCTTTTAGAGCTGGTCCATAATCTTGAATATGCTCTTAGGGATTATAGACACAATAAATTAGTTTTTCAATTTAAGACGGTGTACGAAGAGCCTATTATAACAACTCATTTAGTTGCATTGGAGCTATGTGCTGCAAATTTTTACACAAGGGAGATTTTTGGCAAAGTAAAAAACAGAGATTGAAGAAGTGGTTGCATTAGATGTTATAGATGAGGAAAAGATATCAATTACTGTTGTGTTAAAAGTTAAGGAGAGTGATAGAAGGCAACATATATACACCGTACTGTATGATTACAACACTGAGAATATGGAGTGTGAATGTAATAGATGGAGTAGTGAAGGCATTTCCTGTAGCCAGATGTCTTATGCCTTGAAAAGGGTAGGTTTACAGAAGTTGCCAGAAAGTCTTCTTTTGAGAAGACAGTCCAAGGATGCCAAGACAAAAGGTGAACCCAAGGGAAAAAAAGAGAGAGGGAAACGGAGGTGCAATAAATGCAACAATGTCGGTCATGTCAAGAAGAATTGTCCTGTGAGGAATGACTGTAAAAATTCGGGTGATAAGATTGGTGGTGGCATGCAGGCTAGCTTTAGTACAGAAGAGGTCAGTAAGATTCAAAATTGCATTATGCTTTACTTGAATTAAAATAAATTGGTAAATTCTATGTTGTAGTTATACTTGATAGCAAGTTTGACTTTATGCCTTCTTTTCTGATATGAGCTTTCCAAATACCCTATGGCTTCTCAAGGGACATCAGCAGAGTCAAATACAAAAGTAGATGCATATGTATAGCTAGGGTTTGACATAGGTAATTCAGGATTGAATAATAGCCATGAGACTCCCATCCCACCATATGGAAGTCATCGGTGGTTATTACAGGTATGAATAATAACGACAAAAATAATTGTTAAAACTTAGTGATTAGTAATTTCTTAAATATTGCATATCAAATTTTGATTCGCTGAAATTATACTTCTTTTCTTTCAAATTTGTTTGTACGTAGAGAACAGGTTGTACAACAAGGACAATATCCGAAGTTCAACGGCACGCAGTAGCATTAACTGTTTATTTTGACATGTTATTTAAATTGTTAGATTTTAATTAGTAGTATATTGATAATGATAGAATATTTCCAAGGAATCAACTAAATCTAGTTATTTTACCCAGACAAGATATTTTTTATTGGTTAATGTGTTGTTTATCTAATTCGTATTTATTAACTTATAGTTTTCGAAAATGACAATCTGAATTTGTATTCAAAAAGTATGTTAACGTATTTATACTGCAAGTCAGATGTTTGTTGCTTACTAGTTTTACAAATGCTTATGGTGATAAGAAAATAATCACTAGATTTTCAATTTTTTTTCTTAAGCTTTTGTATGTCATATAATGTATGTATTTTGTATTGGTTTTAATTTTTTATTGGGATCATTGAGTTTGGGAACAAGAATGTTAGAAACTTAAAATATAGCTGAAAATTAGCAAGGTATGCTAGTTAAAAAATTTTTGGGCGGAAGCCCATTTCACTTGTAAAACAATATCATGAATCTAGAGGAAGATAACAAGCATGAAAGGAGAGGGAATATGAGGCAGCCCAACAAACTCCAGCATAGCAGCGGAAATAAGAGGAAGCCCAACAATCTCTGCCTACTCCAGTTTCATTGAATTCAATTCAGAAAGATGAAATACACGCCTAGGTTAGTAATTGAATATGATTCAGTGATTGGAGCAAATCAATTTTTTAATTAATTTTTTTAAAAAGAAGAAATATTATTAAGTGTTAAGTATTGAAAATTACATCCCTGCTAGTTTAAAAAATTAATAGGATAGTTATATCCAATGACGGACCTAGAAAATTATAATAGTGGGGGAAAAATAATATATGAAAATAATAAAAAATATCAATGTATTTAGATATTTAAATCTTGGAGTATATTAGTTAGTCAATTTTTTAATAAATATAATTAACACATTAAAAAACATATTAACTTATATAGTATTTTTTCTCATTTCAATATTTTGGCACATTATTGCATGATACGTTTATTATTAATACCAATGCTATTTCATATTTGTCAAATTATATTTTTATTGATTAGTTTTTATGTAATACAAAAGATATTATAGTTCAATAATTAAAGAATCTATCAGGAATATAATTCGAATGAACTAATTTTACATTTTTACAAAAATTGTGTGAGAGACAAAAAAATTGGGAGAAAATAAAAAATTTAAATCAAACAACTATAATTCTCTTTATATATAAGTATAGATAAGATAATATCTCTTTTTTATATTATGCAAATATTCAAATAATTTGTTAGCATTTAATTGCAAAATTACCATTTTTTAATATTTATGGTAAAAAAATTTTGACAAAAATAATTATTATATGTAAGTGTAAGACCAAAATTAAATTAAATTAAATAAAATAATAAAAAATAAATAAGTAAGTAATATATATATATATATTATATATAAAAAAACTACTAAATACTAATAATCTCATTTATATTTAAAAAGCTATATTTGACTTTAGATAATTTAGCTAATTGAATTATTATTATTTTTGTTATTATTTATTTTGAATATATATGATATAATAACTTTTATCATTGTATTAATATTTAATAACAATTTTTTCTTACACAATTTTTTTTAAAGTATAGGAGACAAATGAATTATAATAATGAAGGTAATTATCAATATACATATATATTTACTATTATTTTTCTATAAACTTAATGGGGTAACTGTCCCCACACAAACCAACGTGGGTCCGTCCCTGGTTATATCTCTTTCCTAACTGGTAGTTGTTTATATGTGTCATGTAGAGAAGGATAATGGTTTGTTTTAATTATTTTGTGGTACTCTTGTAGCTACTTTTTTTCCTTTTTTATTTTTGTTTTTGTCATTGACATTTAAGTAGATTTTGTGCCAAATACCAATAGATTAGGAGTAATAAAAAGTATCAAGGTTTTTTCACAATTAGAAGTATTCTGCATACTTTTAACACCATGGGTCATGTTATATCATATCTGATTCATGCATTGGGTTTTCTTAATATTGTATTCTCCATTGGTGGACATCTTATAAAATGTGACTATTGTTGTACGGTCAAATCAATTTGGTTAAAATCAAGTATCCACTGGAACACTCTAAAGTGGGCTAAAACTTCTGAAAGAGTTTTAATTCATTTGTTGTTGCTGCAAAATTGCTCCTGAAATTCTCTTGATCTTGTTAATTGTTAATGAAATTTCTCTAAGTTAATAGGATAAACTTTGGGAAAAACAATGCCAAAAAGCGTATAAATTATCCGCTCATCACACAACTAACCAGCAAGTGCACTGGGTCGTCCAAGTAATAAACCTTATGCGAGTAAGGGTCGATCCCACGGAGATTGTTGGTATGAAGCAAGCTATGGTCACCTTGTAAATCTCAGTCAGGCAGATTCAAATGGTTATGAGTGATATACGAATAAAGCATAAAGATAGAGATACTTATGTAATTCATTGGTGAGAATTTCAGATAAGCGTATGGAGATGCTTTGTCCCTTCCGTCTCTCTGCTTTCCTACTGTCTGCATCCAATCCTTCTTACTCCTTTTCATGGCAAGCTGTATGTTGGGCATCACCGTTGTCAGTGGCTACAGTCCCGTCCTCTCAGTGAAAATGTTCAACGCACCCTGTCACGGCACGACTAATCATCTGTCGGTTCTCAATCAGGTTAGAATAGAATCCATTGATTCTTTTGCGTCTGTCACTAAGGCCCAGCTTTCAGGAGTTTGAAGCTCATCACAGTCATTCAATCATTGAATCCTACTCAGAATACCACAGACAAGGTTTAGACCTTCCGAATTCTCTTGAATGCCGCCATCAATTCTAGCTTATACCACGAAGATTCCGATTAAGGGATCCAAGAGATATCCACTCAATCTAAGGTAGAACGGAGGTGGTTGTCAGGCACACGTTCATAGGTGAGAATGATGATGAGTGTCACGGATCATCACATTCATCAAGTTGAAGAACAAGTGATATCTTAGAACAAGAACAAGCTGAATTGAATAGAAGAACAATAGTAATTTCATTAATACTCGAGGTACAGCAGAGCTCCACACCTTAATCTATGGTGTGTAGAAACTCCACCGTTGAAAATACATAAAACAAGGTCTAGGCATGGCCGTGAGGCCAGCCTCCCAATAATCTAAGAACTAAACATCCAAAGATGATCCTGAGATCTAAAATGATCCAAAGATTCAAAGATGATAAAATACAATAGCAAAAGGTCCTATATGTAGATAACTAGTAGCCTAGGGTTTACAGAAATGTGTAAAAGACATAAAAATCTACTTCCGGGCCCACTTGGTGTGTGCTTGGGCTGAGCATTGAAGCTTTCATGTGTAGAGACTTTTCTTGGAGTTAAACGCCAGCTTCTATGCCAGTTTGGGCGTTTAACTCCCATTCTTGTGCCAATTCCGGCGTTTAACGCCGGGCATTCTTGAGCTGATTTGAAACGCCGGTTTAGGCCTTCAAATCTTGGGCAAAGTATGGACTATTAAACATTGCTGGAAAGCCCAGGATGTCTACTTTCCAACGCCGTTGAGAGCACGCCAATTGGGCTTCTGTAACTCCAGAAAATTCACTTCGAGTGCAGGGAGGTCAGAATCCAACAGTATCTGCAGTCCTTTTCAGCCTCTGAATCAGATTTTTGCTCAGGTCCCTCAATTTTAGCCAGAAAATACCTGAAATCACAGAAAAAACACAAACTCATAGTAAAGTCCAGAAAAGTGAATTTTAACTAAAAACTAATAAAAATATACTGAAAACTAACTAAAACATACTAAAAACAATGCCAAAAAGCGTATAAATTATCCGCTCATCACAGCACCAAACATAAATTGTTGCTTGTCCCCAAGCAACTGAAAATCAAATAATATAAAAAGAAGAGAATATGCAATGAATTCCAAAAACATCTATGAAGATCAGTATTAATTAGATGAGCGGGGCTTTTAGCTTTTTGTCTCTGAACAGTTTTGGCATCTCACTCTATCCTTTGAAATTCAGAATGATTGGCTTCTATAGGAACTTAGAATCCAGATAGTGTTATTGATTCTCCTAGTTAAGTATGATGATTCTTGAACACAGCTACTTTATGAGTTTTGGCCGTGGCCCAAAGCACTCTGTCTTCCAGTATTACCACCGGATACATACATGCCACAGACACATAACTGGGTGAACCTTTTCAGATTGTGACTCAGCTTTGCTAGAGTCCCCAATTAGAGGTGTCCAGGGTTCTTAAGCACACTCTTTTTGCCTTGGATCACAACTTCATTATTATTTTTTTTGAATATTCACTGCTTTTTCTTGCTTCAAGAATCATTTTTATGATTTTTCAGATCCTCAGTAACATATCTCCTTTTTCATCATTCTTTCAAGAGCCAACATTCATGAACAACAAATTCAAAAGACATATGCACTGTTTAAGCATACATTCAAAAAACAAAAGTATTGTCACCACATCAAAATAATTAATCTGTTATAAAATTTAAAATTCATGCAATTCTTCTCTTTTTCAATTAAGAACATTTTTCATTCAAGAAAGGTGATGGATTCATGGGACATTTATAACTTTAAGGCATAGACACTAAGACACTAATGATCATGAGACACAAACATAGATAAACATAAGCATAAAATTTGAAAAACAGGAAAATAAGGAACAAGGAGATTAAAGAACGGGTCCACCTTAGTGATGGCGGCTTGTTCTTCCTCTTGAAGATCTTATGGAGTGCTTGAGCTCCTCAAGGTCTCTTCCTTGCCTTTGTTGCTCCTCTCTCATAATTCTTTGATCTTCTCTAATTTCATGGAGGAGGATGGAATGTTCTTGGTGCTCCACCCTTAGTTGTCCCATGTTGGAACTCAATTCTCCTAGGGAGGTGTTGATTTGCTCCCAATAGTTTTGTGGAGGAAAGTGCATCCCTTGAGGTATCTCAGGGATTTCATGATTAGTGGGATCTCTTGTTTGCTCCATCCTTTTCTTAGTGATGGGCTTGTCCTCATCAATGAGGGTGTCTCCCTCAATGTCAATTCCAACGGAATAACAGAGGTGACAAATGAGATGAGGAAAGGCTAACCTTGCCAAGGTAGAGGACTTGTCCACCACCTTATAAATTTCTTGGGCTATAACCTCATGAACTTTTACTTCCTCTCCAATCATGATGCTATGAATCATGATGGCCCGATCTATAGTAACTTCAGACCGGTTGCTAGTGGGAATGATTGAGCGTTGGATAAACTCCAACCATCCCCTAGCCACGGGCTTGAGGTCATGCCTTCTTAGTTGAACCGGCTTCCCTCTTGAATCTCTCTTCCATTGAGCGCCCTCTTCACAAATGTCTATGAGGACTTGGTCTAACCTTTGATCAAAGTTGACCCTTCTAGTGTAAGGGTGTTCATCTCCTTGCATCATGGGCAAGTTGAATGCCAACCTTACATTTTCCGGACTAAAATCTAAGTATTTCCCCCGAACCATTGTAAGCCAATTCTTTGGGTCCGGGTTCACACTTTGATCATGGTTCTTGGTGATCCATGCATTGGCATAGAACTCTTGAACCATTAAGATTCTGACTTGTTGAATAGGGTTGGTAAGAACTTCCCAACCTCTTCTTCAGATCTCATGTCGGATCTTCGGATATTCACTCTTTTTGAGTTTGAAAGGGACCTCGGGGATCACCTTCTTCAAGGCCACAACTTCATAGAAGTGGTCTTGATGCACCCTTGAGATGAATCTCTCCATCTCCCATGACTCGGAGGTGGAAGCTTTTGCCTTCCCTTTCCTCTTTCTAGAGGTTTCTCCGGCCTTAGATGCCATAAATGGTTATGGAAAAACAAAAAGCAATGCTTTTACCACACCAAACTTAGAAGGTTTGCTCGTCCTCGAGCAAAAGAAGAAAGAAGAGAGTAGAAGAAGAAGAAGTAGAGGATATGGAGATGGCTGTGTGGTTCGGCCAAAGGGGGAGAAGTAGTGTTTAGGGTGTGTGAAAATGAAGGGGTGAAGATGGGTTTATATAGGGGTGGATAGAGGGGTAGGGTTCGGCTATGGGAGGGTGGGTTTGGGAGGGAAAGTGGTTTGAATTTGAATGGTAAGGTAGGTGAGGTTTTATGAAGGATGGATGTGAGTGGTAAAGAGAAAGATGGGATTTGATAGGAGAGGGGTTTTTGGGGAAAAGTGGTTGAGGTGATTGGTGAATGGGTGAAGAAGAAGAGAGAGGGTGGTGGGGTAGGTGGGGATCCTATGGGGTCCACAGATCCTGAGGTGTCAAGGAAAATTCATCCCTGCACCATATGGCGAGCAAAAATGCTCTTCATGCCAATTCTGGCGTTAAACGCCGGGCTGGTGCCCATTTCTGGCGTTTTACGCCAACTTCTTGCCCTTTCCTGGCGTTTAACGCCAGTCTGGTGCCCCTTTCTGGCGTTAAACGCCCAGAATGGTGCCAGACTGGGCGTTAAACGCCCATTTGCTGCCCTTACTGGCGTTTAAACGCCAGCAAGGTCTTCCTCCAAGGTGTGCTATTTTTCTTTCTATTTTTCATTCTGTTTTTGCTTTTCAATTGATTTTGTGACTTCTCATGATCATCAACCTACAGAAAACATAAAATAACAAAGGGAAATAGATTAAATATAACATTGGGTTGCCTCCCAACAAGCGCTTCTTTAATGTCAGTAGCTTGACAGAGGGCTCTCATGGAGCCTCATAGATACTCAGAGCAATGTTGGAACCTCCCAACACCAAACTTTAGAGTTTGAATGTGGGGGTTCAACACCAAACTTAGAATTTAGTTGTGGCCTCCCAACACCAAACTTAGAGTTTGACTGTGGGGGCTCTGTTTGACTCTGTTTTGAGAGAAGCTCTTCATGCTTCCTCTCCATGGTGACAGAGGGATATCCTTGAGCCTTAAACACAAAGGATTCTTCATTCACTTGAATGATCAATTCTCCTCTGTCCACATCAATCACAGCCTTTGCTGTGGCTAGGAAGGGTCTGCCAAGGATGATGGATTCATCCATGCACTTCCCAGTCTCTAGGACTATGAAATCAGTATGGATGTAATGGTCTTCAATCTTTACCAAAACATCCTCTACAAGTCCATAAGCTTGTTTTCTTGAATTGTCAGCCATCTCTAGTGAGATTCTTGCAGTTTGTACCTCAAAGATCCCTAGCTTCTCCATTACAGAGAGATGCATGAGGTTTATACTTGACCCTAGGTCACACAGAGCCTTCTTAAAGGTCATGGTGCCTATGGTACAAGGTATTGAAAACTTCCCAGGATCCTATCTCTTTTGAGGTAATCTTTGTCTAGACAAGTTATCCAGTTCTTTGGTGAGCAAAGGGGGTTCATCCTCCCAAGTCTCATTACCAAATAACTTGTTATTTAGCTTCATGATTGCTCTAAGGTATTTAGCAACTCGCTCTTCAGTGACATATTCATCCTCTTCAGAGGAAGAATACTCATCAGAGCTCGTGAATGGCAGAAGTAAATCCAATGGAATCTCTATGGTCTCAGTGTGAGCCTCAGATTCCCATGGTTCCTCATTAGGGAACTTATTGGAGGCCAGTGGACGTCCATTGAGGTCTTCCTCAGTGGCGTTCACTGCCTCTTCCTCCTCTCCAAATTCGGCCATGTAGGTCATGTTAATGGCCTTGCATTCTTCTTTTGGATTCTCTTCTGTATTGCTTGGAAGAGTACTAGAAGGGAGTTCAGTAATTTTCTTGCTCAGCTGACCCACTTGTGCCTCCAAATTCCTAATGGAGGACCTTATTTTAGTCATGAAACTTTGAGTGGTTTTGATTAGATCAGAGACCATGGTTGCTAAGTCAGAGTGGTTCTGCTTAGAATTCTCTGTCTGTTGCTGAGAAGATGATGGAAAAGGCTTGCCATTGCTAAACCTGTTTCTTCCACCATTATTGTTGTTGAAACCTTGTTGAGGTCTCTGTTGATTCTTCCATGAGAGATTTGGATGATTTCTCCATGAAGAATTATAGGTGTTTCCATAGGGTTCTCCCATGTAATTCACCTCTTCCATTGAAGGGTTCTCAGGATCATAAGCTTCTTCTTCAGATGAAGCATCCTTAGTACTGCCTGGTGCAGCTTGCATTCCAGACAGACTTTGAGAAATCAAATTGACTTGTTGAGTCAATATTTTGTTCTGAGCCAATATGGCATTTAGAATATCAATCTCAAGAACTCCTTTCTTCTGATTCGTCCCATTGTTCACAGGATTCCTTTCAGAAGTGTACATGAATTGGTTATTTGCAACCATTTCAATTAGTTCTTGAGCTTCTGTAGGCGTCTTCTTCAGATGAAGAGATCCTCCAGCAGAGCTATCCAAAGACATCTTGGACAGTTCAGACAGACCATCATAGAAAATACCTATGATGCTCCATTCAGAAAGCATGTCAGAGGGACACTTTCTGATCAATTGTTTGTATCTTTCACAAGCTTCATAGAGGGATTCTCCATCCTTCTGTCTGAAAGTTTGGACTTCCACTCTAAGCTTATTCAATTTTTGAGGTGGAAAGAACTTTGCCAAGAAGGCATTGACTAGCTTTTCCCAAGAGTTCAGGCTTTCTTTAGGTTGTGAGTCCAACCATATCCTAGCTCTGTCTCTTACAGCAAAAGGGAATAGCATAAGTCTGTAGACCTCAGGGTCAACCCCATTAGTCTTGACAGTGTCACATATTTGCAAGAATTCAGCTAAAAACTGATGAGGATCTTCCAATGGAAGTCCAATGAACTTGCAATTCTGTTGCATTAGAGAAACTAATTGAGGCTTAAGCTCAAAGTTGTTTGCTCCAATGGCAGGGATAGAGATGCTTCTCCCATAGAAGTCGGGAGTAGGTGCAGTAAAGTCACCCAGCACCTTCGTTGGCATTGTTGTTGTTTTCAGCTGCCATGGGTTCTTCTTCTTTGAAGATTTTTGTTAGGTCCTCTACAGAGAGTTGTGCCTTAGCTTCTCTTAGCTTTTGCTTCAAGGTCCTTTCAGGTTCAGGGTCAGCCTCAACAAGAATGCTTTTGTCTTTGCTCCTGCTCATATGAAAGAGAAGAAAACAAGAAAATATGGAATTCTCTATGTCACAGTATAGAGATTCCTTGAGGTGTCAGAGGAAAAGAAAAATAGAAGGAAGAGGTAGAAGAATACGAACTTATCAAGTATGATGGAGTTCGAATTGTGCATTGAGGAGGAGTGTTAGTCCATAAATAGAAGGATGTGAGAAGAAGGGAAGAAATTTTCGAAAATTCAAGTGAATTAAAAAAAATTTTGAAAAATAGTATTTGATTTTCAAAAAATAAGATTGGGAAAGAAATAAAGTGATTTTTGAAAAAGATTTTGAAATTAGAAATAAAAAAGATATGATTGAAAACTATTTTGAAAAAGATGTGATTAAAAAGATATGATTGAAAAGATATAGTTTTAAAAGAATATGGTTGAGAAGATATGATTTGAAAAACAATTTAAAAAGATTTGAATTTAAAAATCAACGACTTGACTAACAAGAAAAGATATGATTCAGACATTAAACCTTTCTCAACAGAAAAGGCAACATATCTGAAATGTTGAATCAAATCATTAATTGTTAGCAAGTATCTTTGAAAATAGAAAGAAATTGATTTTGAAAAAGATTTGATTGAAAAGATATGATTTGAAAAAGATTTGATTTTGAAAAGATTTTGAAAACTTAAAAAAAAATTTGAATCGAAAACAGAATCTTCCCTCTTGTGCCATCCTGGTGTTAAACGCCCAGAATGGTGCACATTCTGGCGTTTAACGCCCAAAACACTACCCTTTTGGGCGTTAAACGCCCAACCAGGCACCCTGGCTGGCGTTTAAACGCCAGTTTACCTTCCTCACTGGGCGTTTTGAACGCCCAGCTTTTTCTGTATAATTCCTTTGCTGTATGTCCTGAATCTTCAATCCTCTGTATTATTGACTTGAAAAGACACAAATTAAAAATATTTTTTGGATTTTTAATAATGAGGAATAATCAAAATGCAACTAAAATCAATTAACAATGCATGCAAGACACCAAACTTAGCAGTTTGTATACTACTGACACTAACAAAATGAGAATGCATATAACAAAACACTCAAGTCAAGAGAATTCAAATATCAGAGCAAGGAAATCATCAAGAACATCTTGAAGATCACTTAAGACACATGAATGAATGCAAGAAGAATAGAAACATGCAATTGACACTAAACTTAACATGAGACACTAGACTCAACAAGAAACATAAAATATTTTTGGTTTTTATGATTTTGTAATTTTTTTTGGATTTTTCAAAAATTAAGTGAAAAAGAAAATAAAGATATCAAAATTCTTAATAAGAATTCCAGGAATCATGCAATGTTAGTCTAAAGCTTCAGTCTAAAGGAATTAGACATGGCTAGCCAAGCTTCAGCAGGACATTGCATTCAAGAGCTAAATTGATGAGAATCAATCAGCTTTGGTGATGATAAGAACATCACCTTGAAACACTAGAATTCATTCTTAAGAACTCTGAAGATAAATACCTAATCTAAGCAACAAGATGAACCATCAGTTGTCCAAACTCAACAATCCCCGGCAACGGCGCCAAAAACTTGGTGCACGAAATTGTAATTCATTCTTTTCACAACTCAAACAGTCCCCGGTAATGGCTCCAAATACTTGGTGCTCAATACCATGGTCTAAACATAATTTCACAACTTCGCACAACTAACCAGCAAGTGCACTGGGTCGTCCATGTAATAAACCTTACGCAAGTAAGGGTCGATCCCACGGAGATTGTTGGTATGAAGCAAGCTATGGTCACCTTGTAAATCTCAGTCAGGCAGATTCAAATGGTTATGAGTGATATACGAATAAAGCATAAAGATTGAGATACTTATGTAATTCATTGGTGAGAATTTCAGATAAGCGTATGGAGATGCTTTGTCCCTTCCGTCTCTCTGCTTTCCTACTGTCTGCATCCAATCCTTCTTACTCCTTTCCATGGCAAGCTGTATGTTGGGCATCACCGTTGTCAGTGGCTACAGTCCCGTCCTTTCAGTGAAAATGTTCAACGCACCCTGTCACGGCACGGCTAATCATCTATCGGTTCTCAATCTGGTTGGAATAGAATCCATTAATTCTTTTGCGTCTGTCACTAACGCCCAGCCTTCAGGAGTTTGAAGCTCGTCAAAGTCATTCAATCATTGAATCCTACTCAGAATACCACAGACAAGGTTTAGACCTTCCGGATTCTCTTGAATGCCGCCATCAATTCTAGCTTATACCACGAAGATTCTGATTAAGGGATCCAAGAGATATCCACTCAATATAAGGTAGAACGGAGGTGGTTGTCAGGCACACGTTCATAGGTGAGAATGATGATGAGTGTCACGGATCATCACATTCATCAAGTTGAAGAACAAGTGATATCTTAGAACAAGAACAAGCTGAATTGAATAGAAGAACAATAGTAATTGCATTAATACTCGAGGTACAACAGAGCTCCACACCTTAATCTATGGTGTGTTGAAACTCCACCGTTGAAAATACATAAGAACAAGGTCTAGGCATGGCCGTGAGGCCAGCCTCCCAATAATCTAAGAACTAGACGTCCAAAGATGATCTTGAGATCTAAAATGATCCAAAGATTCAAAGATGATAAAATACAATAGCAAAAGGTCCTATATGTAGATAACTAGTAGCCTAGGGTTTACAGAAATGAGTAAATGACATAAAAATGCACTTCCGGGCCCACTTGGTGTGTGCTTGGGCTGAGCATTGAAGCTTTCATGTGTAGAGACTTTTCTTCGAGTTAAACGCCAGCTTCTATGCCAGTTCGGGCGTTTAACTCCCATTCTTGTGCCAGTTCCGGCGTTTAACGTCGGGCATTCTTGAGCTGATTTGAAACGCCAGTTTGGGCCATCAAATCTTGGGCAAAGTATGGACTATTATACATTGCTCGAAAGCCCAGGATGTCTACTTTCCAACGTCGTTAAGAGCGCGCCAATTGGGCTTCTGTAGCTCCAGAAAATCCACTTCGAGTGCAGGGAGGTCAGAATCCAACAGCATCTGCAGTCCTTTTCAGCCTCTGAATCAGATTTTTGCTCAGGTCCCTCAATTTCAGCCAGAAAATACCTGAAATCACAGAAAAACACACAAACTCATAGTAAAGTCCAGAAAAGTGAATTTTAACTAAAAACTAATAAAAATATACTGAAAACTAACTAAAACATACTAAATTGAATGAGTAATGGAAGAAACGTATGACAAGATGATTATGTAGCAAGAATAAACATGACCACTGGACGCAAACTTTGCTGGATAAGGCAAGAATATGTAAGCTAATGTTCTACTCTTGTCTCAGATGAACAAGTTTGTGGCCTTTAGTGAAGCTATTAATAAGGTTTTGTTCCTGAAAACACAATGAAATTCAGACAAAAGTATATCCAATCAAGCGATAATAATGAAACAATTGTTGCAATAATAATGTATAAATCATTATAAATAAAAAGAACAATATATATATATATATATATATATATATATATATATATATATATCTAAATAGACCAAAATAAATAACGTATAAATGATTATAAATAAAAAGATCAACATATATCTAAATAGTCCAAAATATAACGATAAATTGTGCTTCAAACAAAATTAAAATGGCCTAATCAATCCAAAGCTATTTTAACTAAATAAATGTGTTCTTAGAAGACACGATTACGATTAATAAATTTTTAATAAGAAGTATCCTAAAATCCTAAGTTTGAAGCACAGAATGCTGCATCTTTTTATTCCAATCAGTGATAAATCGTTATTTTACGGTTTATTTTGTATTGAATTGAGCGGATTTTATCAATTATTCTCACACTTATGCATATAATTTGCATGTTTTACATTTTCCTTCCTAGCTTTGTGCTATGATTGAAAACATGCTTTTTTGGCCTTTAATTTGCTAATTTTAATCCTCTCTTATTACCATTCGATGCTGTGATATGTGTGTTAAGTGTTTTCAGAGTTTATAGGGTAGGAATGGCTTAGAGGATGGACAAGAAGCATGCAAAAGTGGAAGGAACACAAAAAATTAAAGTTTTGAGAAGCTGGTAGCGATGCACACACGTAGACGATGCGTACGTGTGACTGGTGCATGAGACGAGCGATGTGCAAGCGTGGATGACGCATATGCGTGACCAGGATTTTGCCAAGCGACGCGTACGTGTGGGCGACACGTACACGTGACAGAGCGTCACGTGCTGCAATTTACAGAAAATGTTGGAGGCAATTTTTGGGCTCCTTTTTGACCCAGTTTCAGGCTCGAAAATCCAGATTAGAGGCTGCAGAGTGGAGCTGGAAGGGGGAATCAATCATTCACACTTTCATTGACAATTATTAGGTTTTAGATGTAGTTTTCTAGACTAGGTTTTAGGATTTTTAGGTTTATGTCTTCTCAAATTCAGATTTCTACCTTGCTTTAGTTTAGGTTTCTTCTAATTTTATTCATTCAAGTATGTTAGTTCATCTACTTCTCTTGTTAATTTCTTTATTTTCCTAATTTAGTTTATGAACCCTTATGGTTAGATTCAATTTCCTTTTAATGCAATTTGAGGTATTTCATGTTTATTACTTCTTTCTTCATTTGCTGTTATTGATTTCTTGCAATTGTTGGTTTAGATTTTATTATCTCTTATTATTCATTTATGCTTTTATTTTGTGCCTACCAAGTGTTTGATAAAATACTTGGTTGGATTTTAAATTGGAATTTTGGTATTCCTAGCTTAGACTGAGTAATTTGGAGACTCTTGAATTGTCAAAGTCTCTTATTGCTTGGCAATTGCAAGTTGCTAGTTGGCTTGAGCTTCACTAACTCTAGTCTTTGATTAGGACTTGTGAACTCAAGTTGAATTGCTCACTTGACTTACCTTCAATTGTTAGAGGTTAACTAAGTGAGAGCAATTTGCAATTACCATCACAATTGATGATGATAATGAGGATAGGAATTCCAATTCTCAATCCTTGCTAGGACTTTTCTCAGTTGTTGTTTTATCTCCTTGTTATTTTTTACATTCTTTGCTTATTAAACTCAAAACCCAAAAAGATAAAATCTCATAACCAATAATAAATACACTTCCCTACAATTCCTTGAGAGACAACCCGAGGTTTAAATACTTCGGTTAATTTTATTGGGTTTGTATTGTGACAAACAATTTAAATATTGATTGAGGTTTAATTGTCGATTTAGAACTATACTTGCAACGTGATATTTTTGTGAAAATCTTTATCGACATTTTCCTCCATCAATCAGCAACAGCAAGCTCCTTTATCATATCCCGCTTTGATTTGTGCCATTTGTATACCAAATCCGCAGTCAGTCGCATCCTTGAGTAATCATTGACAACCTAACAAACATTAACAATGATATTATTTAATTGAATAAACCTAACAGACTAAACATTATAAAATTCGTAGACATTTTCTCTACCCATGGCTTATTGACGCCTCAATAGTGGTTAAGGATCCTCCATTCAGCGACCCAAATATCACAATTATTCCTTCATCATAATTCAAGGCACACATTAACAAAGCAATATTATAAAAGAACAAACAGCCAGAAAATTAATTTGTACTCTGAAATTTCATATTTTTAAACTTACGACTTGACATGTTGTTACGGGACAACTAGCTCAAAAAATTTATACTTAGAAAATTAAAGGTTTTTATGCGAAGGCGTTTTCTTGGAAGTTTTTGTCGGATACAAACTTCTCAAGATAAGTTAACACCTCGTTAATGACACTCTTATGCTCTGTCATGGATGTACAACGTTTGAACAAGTCTATATATCTCACGGTCTCATAAAGCAAATTAACCACTATGAGAAACCAATGGCATGGTAAATTGGCACAAAAATCTACAACAACATTCAGAAGATTATTTTTAATATAAACAATCATGAAATATTACTATTTTAATTAATTGAATGTTGACCAGAATTAACGAACCTCATGTAAACCGCTGAGGTCTCCCATGAAGTTATCCTTGATGAAGCCGAAATATTTCTATTTCGGACTTAAAACAATTTGCTACAGTGAATATTGAACTAAGTGAGGAATCTTATTATATTTATAGTATAACTAGAAAGATATATTTATATTGAAGATTCTATTTTAAATTGGTAATAAACTTACAGAGAATGTCGGTGGCAAAAACCATTGGTTGCCATATTTGATTTTACATGGCCCAAATGGCCCTTTGGTCATCATCGAACAAACTAAGGTAAAGACATATGGATTAAAGACAATCACGGTTATGCTGCAGTAATCAAAATTTTATAATTTTGCAAGCATAATAAATAAATACTGCTGAAATAATTCTCACATCACCAATTATTAGCTTGTCGGACATAACAGTCAGAAGAGTCTCGCGTGTGCCCATACAATGATCGTTTGGAACAAGCACTTTCCTTAAATAATGTAATCAGAATATTATACTATGGTGTTAGAAAAGGTTAAAAAAATACATGACAAATCAGCAATTAAAGTGAGAAATAAATTAACTTTACTTACTTTGGATCCAAGTAATTTTTAAAGATGTAAGCAACAATGACCAGTTCATATTAAAAAAATTTCACCTCTTTAGTTGGCCAAAATAAAAGGTCCAAACACTATAAAAGCAATGTCAACATTAATTATTTAGTCAAAGTATACACACAAAATTCTATTAATAACAATGTTATTCTAAAGACCGTAACTTACATGTGGCATGTCATCTTCATCGATGTTTGGATTGTAATTGTTGTGGTAAAGCCATGAACGGCCTGGAGGAAGCTTCTCCCCAAAATACAATTCTTTCTGCAAATCCAAAAAATATGACAATTAGTTTAAGCATTGCTAGACTTGCACCAAATGGTGATAGGAGATAATAGTTGAACATACATATACATTGAGAAGGGTTCTCGTCATTGAACAAAAGAAAGCAATATATTGAACAACCTTAAAAATTCACAAAACAAAAGAAAGTAATATACTGAAAAGGGTTCCAGTCATTGAAAAGCCCGTTTATTTGTAATTTACAATTTAAAACAAAAACTAGTAAAGGGGTGGAATACTAAGATAGCCATGACTTATTGGCCACAAAAATCTGATAGTAATCACATGTTAATCCTGTTATAGTAGGTGGGGTAGTTATGTAGCTCTGCAGGTTGCTGGCCACAAAACATTATGCATTTAATTTAGAAAAAGTTTATAATTAAATTTTTATTAGTTGTTATCTAAAAAAACATAAAACCTTAACGTCGAAGACCGGTAATCCACGCTTTCTTACTTTGCACCTTGGTATCCTCTTTTTTGTTATTGGTTCGTCACCCAAATACATTGATGGGTTGGCGTCAAGGAAGCATTTCAAACTATCTGACGGTGGTGTAAGAGTTGGAGCAGTATTCGAAAGCTTTACACCATGACTCCCACTTTTTTATGAGGAACCAACTATTTCCACAAACTTTGGTAGAACTGTTGTTATCCCATGCACAACAGGTTTGCGTATCATCGTTGATAATGCCTTGGCAACACCCTTTCTAAGCTTCAAGATGCCATAAAATAAGACACGCAATACTAAATAATAAGGTAACAACACAGCAAATCTAAACATCACAGAAGATAACTAAACATGTGTTTAAAAAGTATGCTAAGAAAGTAAGGCATCTTCGGCTATGACAGCCAAAAAAAAGTTATCTTCTAGTCCAAAGTGGAAAATTGCATGTTTGATTCTCCCTTAGAAGTTACAAAGGCAGCCAATGTGTGCTAGTCAAACCAAATAAATTTCACTATTGATATTAGACTAAAGAAAAATAAAAAATAAAAACATATTACAAAAGACTGATAATCATATTTTTCATTTAACAAAAACAAGTATGATTACCTTACTCATCCTCTTTACTCCTCTAGTTTGCGGTGCCTGGAAAAAAAGAGTGCTTAGGTTTAAAACATCACATAAAACACTATTATTTATAGAGATAACTAACAAAAATAGTGAAGAAATCTAATTTTTTTATAAAGATATCTTAATAAATAATAACGATATTCTAATTTCAAATCTGATATTCAAAATCAAATTCAATCTAGTATTTTTTTTATAAAGATGTCCTACAAAAAATAAAGCTAATCCAATTTACGATCTCATATTCTAATTAAAGATCTTATATTGAAATTCTGATTTACCCATTTTTTATGAGAGTGGCCTGCTTCCACAAATCTCCACCGTTGCTACGAAGAATCACAAACCACCACTCGAGAATCACACAATTACAGAGAGTTGGCATAGGCCTTGTTGTCTCTACAATCTCAATGACAATAACTGCAATTGTTGAGGTGAAAAGAAGGGATAAAGGGAGAAAAGACCCTTCTAACCCCATAATCCTGTTCTAGCTTTCATTTTAGTACATTATATTTGGTGTTGTGGACATGTTCACATTTGTGGAACTGTTGGAATTCTTCTACAGAGAAGCACCTTCAGGGATGAAGTCGTTGTCAACATCGTTCACGTGGCTATCAATGTCTTTTGGATACTTTCTGAGCACGGTCTTCTACACGTAAATGCGGCTAGGAAGATAATAGAAGACTATTGCGATGTGGAGAGGCGTTGGGGATGCGAGATCTGAAAAAGAGGAAACGGCAGCAGTGATGGTCAAGTAGATTGGGGATTGAGAGATCTGGAAAATAGATGGAGGGAGAAGGAAAAGAGGAAAATGTGGAGTGCAAAAATAAATGAGAGTATTAGGGACTAAGGTTTCATAATTGAACAAAATAACTAATGTATTTTTTATTTATAAATTTATTTTAAAATAAAATTAAGATAACTCTATTATAATTTAGAATTAAATACTAATGAATAAATATAATGAAAAAAGTAGAACATTTAAAACTTATAATTTTATCAACTATACTACCAATTAATATAATATTAAATAATTAATATTATATTAAATTGTTTGATATTTGGATATCTAAACAAATTAATTATTGGATATGATATTCTTTTGATTTTTTTTCTAATTTTGTAATTTTAATATGGGTACAAGATAGATAAATCCTTATAGTATTCAGAGAAAGATAATATTCTAATTTATTACTAATTATACTAAATATAAATTATATGAGGATTGTACAAATAGTTTACTCTTTATTTATTAGGTGTACGAATATGCGAACCTACAGATTAGATCTGGGGATAAATATCCGTGATTGATCGATTTAGATAATAAAACATATCAATTAATATTTTTTAATTATAATTTAGAGTTAAATACTAATCAATAAATATAACGAATAAATACTAATGAATAAAGTATTCTTTAATTCAAAATTTACACCCAAATTCTATATTTTTATTTATTATTTTTAGGAAATTATGAAAAGAACTCAATTCAATAATAACGTACTAATTCTGTCTGTCATTGTAAAATTCTATAATCAAATCAATTTTAAAATATGTATAAATCCTTACAAAAAAATTGACAAAATTAACTTAAAAATATGTATAAATAATTATAATAACGAAGAAATAATAATAATAATAATAATAATAATAATAATAATAATAATAATAATAATAACAATAATAATAATAATATATTTCATATTCATATAAAGTGACCTATAGTTTACATATACATTCCAAATTTCAAAAAATTAATTTTTATAAATATTATAAAAATTAATTTTAATTAATAATTTTTATATTAAATGTCTTTTTTTAATAATTAAATATCCCTAATAGTCTTTTAGAGCATTTTTTAAATTAAATCTTATAAAAGTTTTCAATCTAATGATAAAAATGGATAGAAACTCTAACTTCAGTCATATAGTAGAGAAATAAAAATCTAGAATAGTTATACTTTGAACATGTATTGATGTTATTAAGGTATGTAGAGGATGCTAACAAGTAAAAACCATAATTATAAAACTAAAAACAAATCTATTACCTTTTTTTTAAAAGAATATAATATTATAACTATTAATAAAATGGCATATCTTTTATTTTTATTTTTTTATTTTTTATATATATTAATTTTTTTTGTAAAAAAAATATATTTTTAGGTTATTTTTCATTTATTTCTTTTTTTAACCTATTTTTTTCTCTAATTTTCTATCATATTCAAGAGACAAATATATTTTTAGAGTATTGATAAAATAATCTCTCTAGATTGGTATCCATCCTAGACCAACAAAAAATTAGTCGCATCCTACAACCACACTGATCCTTTTAGAGTGTGGATCTTATCCGATGCGGTGACAGTGTGGATCAGATAATATCTGCCGTTGTAATCGTCAGCATTTATATTAGGTAGCGTTTGGAAGAGTGATAAAGACTGAGAGATTGAGATTGAAAGACAAAGACTGAGAAACTGAAATTGAGAGACAGAGACTGAAATAAGTCTCGGTATTGTATTTGGTGTAAAGTGGGAGATAAATACTAAAATAAGAATAAAGTTCTAATTTAATTTGCACAAAGAATAAAGTTGGAATTAATTAATTGAATAGAAGATATTTTTGTGTAAAATGTTATTAAAGTTTTAGTCTTCATCCCATCAAATTTCAGTCTCCTGTCCCCATTTATTGGAGGTACTTCTGAAATTTTTGGAACAGATACTTAAATTTTAGTACTAGTCTTTGAACCAACAAACATAATATTGAGTCTCAGTCTCCCAGTCTCCGACTCTCCGTATCATTACCTCAAAACAAATGCTACCTTAGAAAACGCGAATTCTATATTTGATTTGCTTGCAAAGAGAGAAAAAATTAATGTAGTTGAATATGCAGAGTGTATATCTTCTTGAATGAACATTTATGTAATTGCTCTTATCAAGGTAGACACTACATAGACTAGAACTTTTTGTTTTCTCCTTTTCTTAATTTGGCTATCCTTTATGTCGTTAAAGAGATCTTAATTTTCTTTCAGTACCATATTAAATTCACATTAATATATAAGTTCAAATTAAAGTTCAAAATCTGCCATCAACATCATGACTTTAACTTATCAAACTGTTAATGAACTAAGTTCAAATTGGCTAACGCTCTTCCTTGACTCAGTTATAAATCTAAAAACGAATCAAATTCATGATGTCACTATATTAATACAATAATAGTTTATCATAATTTCATTTTCATACCTGATTAAATTCATATTAATTGCTAGTATTTTATTTTAGACTTGCTCCTGAATAAATTTTATTTTCATTAGTTGTTGTTACAAAAATAATTCTAATAAATATACTCTAATTAAGTGAATTAAGTTATTAAACATCATTTTTAGATTGAATTTTGAGAATAGAATAATATTTTAAATTTTATTCAAGCATAAAAATCTCGTGATTAATATATTTTACATAGTTATACTGATATTTTATTTCCAAATATGTTCATGGCTTTACTACAACAATTACAATCCAAACATGAACGAAGATGACATGTGATGCCTGAGCATCTTTTCTATCTTTTCCTAGTGAATTTGCATCTAATTTGTTGAGTTTAATCAAGAATTAATTATATTTTAGCCACTATGGATGCTATTTTGAGTTTTGTGCAATACTGTTTATTTTAGGTAGCATTCGGCTAGATTTGATGGAGTTTCTACAACACAAAAATCAAGGGAGATGGTGGTGAGGAGCGACGCGCACGCGTGCCTGACGCGTGCGCGTGAATTGGAGGTATCCATGGCGACGCGTGCGCGTGACTGACGCGCATGCATGAATTGAAGATTTGCTCAGCGACGCGTCCGCGTGACCGACGCGTCCGCGTGACTTGCGAAGAAGACCAGTGACGCGTCCGCATGACTGACGCGTACGCGTGACATGCACCACGTGCAGAAAAACGCAAAAAAAATGATGGGGGTGATTTCTGGGCTGTTTTGACCCAGTTTCCAACCCAGAAAACACAGATTAGAAGCTACAGAATGGACAAAGCAAGTGGTCCCTACCCATCAGCTGAAGACTTGTTAATTAATTTGAATTTAAATTCAAATCTTATTTTTAGAAAAAGATATTATTTTTAATTTTAGATAATTAGATTTTAAATTTATTAGGATTAGTTATAAAAAGAGATCTGATGCCATTAGATTGGAACACAGTACATTTTACCAGAATCCTAGTTTTCTTCTTTAAACCATGAGCAACTAATCCTTCATTGTTAAGGTTAGGAGCTCTGTCTATTTGTATGGATTGATTCGTGTGATCTTTCTAATCTAATCCATATTTTGATTTATATTTCAATAATTATTTTTGTCCTTTATTTTATGAATATTGGGTAAAACGGAAGTATGACCCATGTTCTAATTGAGTTCTTGTAAAACTTGGAAAAGCTCTTTACTTGAACAACAGCTTGAAAACATATTATCCTAAATTTCTAATTGTTTGTATTTAACGGGATACGTGACATATAATCCCCTTATTTTTGGATAATTAGGATTTTTGTGTCATATAAACTAGAAATTGATCATCATCCTCTAATTGGAATTAATTGACCAAAGAATTGGCAGTTAATGAATCTTAGAGGAGACTAGGAAGGTCTAAGGAATTAGGGTCTATTCACATATAGTTTGCCATGAATTAAATCTTGCATGATTAAAATAGTTAGTAAGAAAAATCAATCCAGAAAAATAGATAACTCTGAATTTCTTAATTTACTGTTTAATGCTCTTTAAACTTCCAACACTCTTTTCTGCTTGCCTAACTAATCCTATCAAACACTATTATTGCTTAATCCATCAATTCTCGTGGGATCGACCCTTACTCACGTAAGGTATTACTTGGTACCGCCTGGTGCACTTGCTGGTTAGTTTGTGGGTTGTAAAATACCACACCAACATGCCACATGAAAGTTTTGGTCTTTAGAATAACATTGTTATTAATAGAATTTTGTGTGTATACTTTGACTAAATAATTAAAGTTGATATTATTTTTATAGTGTTTGGACCTTTTATTTTGGCCAACTAAAGACATGAAATTTTTTGAATATGAATTGGCCATTGCTGCTTATACCTTGGATCCGAAGGAAGTAAAGTTAATTTATTTCTCATTTTAATTGTTGATTTGTCATGTAATTAATTTTTTTAACTTTTTCTAACACCATAATATAATATTCTGACTACATGATTTAAGGGAAGTGCTTGTTCCAAACGATCATTGTATGGGCACACGCAAGACTCTTCTGACTATAATGCCCGACAAACCAATAATTGGTGATGTAAGAAATATTTAAGCAACATTTCTTTATTATGCTTGCAAAATTATAAAATTTTGATTACTGCAACATAACCATAATTGTCTTTAATCCATAGGTTCTTACTTTAGTTTGTTCGATGATGACCAAAGGGCCATTTGGGCCATGTAAAATCAAATATGGCAATCAATGGTTTTTGCCACCAACATTCTCTGTAAGTTTATTACCAATTCAAAATAAAATCTTCAATATAAATATATCTTCCTAGTTATACTATAAATATAATAAGATTCCTCACGTAGTTCAATATTCATTGTAGTAAATTGCTTTAAGTCCGATGTTCCGGCACAATGAAATACATTAAGGATAACTTCATAGGAGACTTCGGCGGTTTACATGGGTTCGTTAATTCCGGTCAATATTCAATTACTTAGAATTATAATATTACATGGTTATTTTTATTAAAAATTATCTTCTAAATGTTGTTGTAGATTTTTGTGCCAATTTATCTTAATGGCCATTGGTTTCTCATAGTGGTTAATTTGCTTTATAAGACCGGGAGATATATAGACTCGTTCAAACATTGTACATCTATGATAGAGCGTAAGAGTGTCATTGACGATGTGTTAACTTATCTTATGAAGTTTGTATCTGACAAAAACTTTCAAGAAACACCTTTGCAGAAAAACCTTCAATTTTCTAACTATAAATTCTCTGAGACAGTTGTCCCGCAACAACATGCCAAATCGTAAGTTTAAAAATATGAAATTTCAAAGTACAAATTCATTTTTTGGCTGTTTGTTCTTTTATAATATTGCTTTGTTAATATGTGCCTTGAATTGTGATGAAAGAATGATTGTGGTATTTAGGTAGCTGAATGGATGATACGTAACCACTATTGAGATGTCAATAAGCCATGGGTAGAGAAAATGTCTACAGATTTTATGATGTTTAGTATGTTAAGTTTATTTAATTAAATAATGTCATCGTTAATGCTTGTTAGGTTGTCAATGATTACTCAAGGATGCGACTGGCTGTGGATTTGGTGTACAAATGGCACAACCCGAAGTGGGATATGATAAAGGAGCTCGCTGTTGCTGATTGGAATAAAAAGATATATCATTTTGTCCTTCAAACTTAGGATTTTTAGGATGCTTCTTATTAAAAATTTATTAATCGTAATCGTGTCTTCTAAGAACATATTTATTTAGTTAAAATAGTTATGGATTGATTAGGCCATTTTAATTTTGTTTGAAGTACAATTTATCTTTATATTTTGGATTATTTAGATATATGTTGATCTTTTTATTTATAATCATTTATACATGATTTCTTTTGGTCTATTTAGATATATGTTATTCTTTTTATTTATAATGATTTATACATTATTATTGCAACAATTGTTTCATTATTATTGTTTGATTAGATATACTTTAGTTCGAATTTCATTAGTGTTTTCAGGAACTAAACCTGATTAACAACTTCACCAAAGGCCACAAACTTGTTCATTTGAGACAAGACTAGAACATTAGCTTACATATTCTTGCCTTATCCAGCAAAGTTTGCATATAGTGGTCATGTTTATTCTTGCTACATAATTATCTTGTCATACGTTTCTTCCATTACTCATTCAATTCAATGGTTTATAAAGGCGATGCTAAATAGAAGGGCTTGCATTGCAAACTCATACATCAAACTGTATAGAGTGCAACTGAATAACTGCTATTCTCCGATACATTTACACCAATGACAACTCTCCTGTAGGAATTGATCTCTTGATAAATTTAGTCCTTGACTCATTAGTCTCTTGAATTACCTTAAGCGCATAATTCTGTTTGCCAAATTTTACTTTATAACAGAATTAGACTAAAACAGGGCATTTATCATGATATATCGATTATGGCAATGCTGCAGTTACTACATGTTGCACTTTTATCTTTCATGTTACTGATTTATTTTTCTAGATCCATATACTAAACTTAGGAAAATAAAAAAAAGAAAGGGGACTGTTGAGAATGAGCTATAATTACTAAATATTGATAGGTATTACCACGGTCTGTGCTAGCTGATTGGACCAATTTTAAACAATAGAATTATGATTATTTAGGTCTAGGATACCAGCACCAAATTGTGCAGTAACTGAAATAGAAAGACCACTCCAAATTTGAATCTTACGGGTAATATCGAAGCTTTCCCTTTTTGGTATCCTGCTTTATGGGAGTATATACAATAATTGAAGACACCATCATCTAATCGCAATGGAATATCATGCCAAGGAGAAACCTGCATATTTTTCACTAAATCATTTCAATGAGTACAAGAATACAACTCATTCTTACAACATTCTTCTTTCCATATCTAGTCATATAAGAGGTTTCACAATTCCTAATTTACTTGACCACGAAATGCAGAAACTATAAATGCATTTTTCTTGGTTGGAATAGATTCAATGCATTTTTGTATAACATGATTCCCATTTTGATCACGTACACATCTCATAACATGTCCATCTTGCTCACAAACAAGCTGGGCTTTTTGTTCAAGTTCAATGACCTCAAGTGCATACATGGGAGTAAACCAAAATAAAAACATGGCAATACTATTAAATTTGGAACAGAAACAAGGTTAAAAACATGTTCAAAGCTTGATAGTAGCCATTATCTTTTAAAATTCTTGTATAGATTTCAAGGTAAATAAAACTAGTTACCAGGGAACCAAGTAACAGAATTGTGGCTTAAGCACTTGTGAAACAATGAAGTTTCCTGTAGCCTAAAATAACTGAAAGTATAATATGCTTATTATGCACAATCCTCACCATTATCTAACAAAATTGTTTGACAAAATTCATCCTGTTTTGCCCCTTTCCATTCAAGTAAAAATCTTGGATTTTGAGATTCTTTATGAATTAACCATTTTGATGTTTTATAAATTCTAATAAAGCAGCTGAAGAACAAATTATGCTGAAGCAGACATATTTTTCTCAACCCTCCGTTGTAGAATATAGGGTAACATGAAAAAGAAAGAAGATCCAATAAAAAATGTGGCCTTTCATCCACATGACTAAATTAATGCATTTAATGCCATAAAACTACAAGAATCAATATGAATTGCATACCTTTTGGATTATATGGCAGCCATACATTTGCAGACTTAAAGGCAATATCTAACCACCTAGTCGACTAGCAAGTTCCTTCCCCTGCTCAGGGCTTCCATAGTAAAAAAATTACGTTAAGGGTGGTGACCCCAAAGAACCTCTTCTCATCATATGTCTCTGCCTTCTTGAAAACGTCAACAGCAATGGGAACATTGGAGTTCATAGGATTGCTAATCATGTTAACAAGGGCCTGATTGATCAAATAAGTAAAAAACAAAAGAATTGGTAATCTTCCAACTGCTTGTATACAACCAACACTTTAGTACCAGTTCAACGGTAGAAAGATTTTTTTAGTTCTAGAATCAATTTTTAGCAGGATCAGTAGAGATATATATTCTATAGCAGATAGTAGATATCATATGGGCCTCTTTATATTTCAAGTCCCCTTTCTCCCGAAATTTTGTCCTTTTAATTTACAAAAATCTCATTAACAACAAACAGGATCAAGAGAAGTTCAGGAGCAACTTTGCATTAACAACAAATGAATTAAAACTCTTTCAGAAGTTTTAGCCTGCCTTAAAGTTTTCCAGTGGATACTTGACTTTAGCCAAATTGATTTGATCGTACAATAATAGTCACATTTTATAAGATATCCACCAATGGAGAGTACAATATTAAGAAAATCCAATGCATAAAGCAGATCTGATATAACGTGACCCATGATGCTAAAAATATGCAGAATACTTCTAATTGTGAAAAAACCCTGATACTATTTATTACTTCTAATCTATTGGTATTTGGCACAAAATCTACTTAAATGTCAATGACAAAAGCAAAAACAAAAGAGGAACAGAAGTAACTACAAGAGTACCACAAAATAATTAAAACATACCATTATCCCTCTCTACATGACACACATAAATAACTACCAGCTAGGGAATAGATATAACTATCCTACTAATTTTGAAACTAGCAGGGATGTAATTTTTAATACTTAACACTTAATGATATTTCTTCTTTTAAAAAATTAATTAAAAAATTGATTTGCTCCAATCACTGAATCTTATTCAATTACTAACCTGGGCATGTATTTCATCTTTTTTAATTGAATTCAATGAAACTGGAGTAGGCGGAGATTGTTGGGCTTCCTCTTATTCCCGCTGCTATGCTGGAGTTTGTTGGGCTGCCTCTTATTCCCTCTCCTTTCAAGCTCGTTATCTTCCTCCAGATTCATGATATTGTTTTACAAGTGAAATGGACTCCCGCCCAAAAATTTTCTAACTAGCATACCTTGCTAATTTCCAACTACATTCTAAGTTTCTAACATTCTAGTTCCCGAACTCAATGATCCCAATAAGAATTTAAAACTGATACAAAATACATACATTATATGACATACAAAAGCTTAAGAAAAAAATTGAAAATCTATTGATTATTTTCTTATTACCATAAGAATTTTGTAAAACTAGTAAGCAACAAACATCTGACTTGCAATATAAATACGTTAACATACTTTTAGAATACAAATTCAGATTGTCATTTTAGAAAACTATAAGTTAATAACTACGAATTGGATAAACAACACATTGACCAATAAAAAATATCTTGTTTGAATAAAATAACTAGATTTAATTGATTCCTTGGAAATATTGTATCATCCTCCATACACTACTAATTAAAATCCAACAATTTAAATAACATGTCAAAATAAACAGTTAATGCTACTGCATACCGTTGAACTTCGGATATTGTCATTGTTGTACAACATGTTCTCCATGGTACGAACAAATTTGAAAGAAAAGAAGTATAATTTCAGCGAATCAGAATGTGATATGCAATATTTAAGAAATTACTAATAACTAAAGTTTAACAATTATTTTTGTCGTTATTATTCATATCTGTAATAACCACTGAATCACCTATTTCAAACTCTAGCTGTACATATGCATCTACTTTTGTATTTGGCTCTGCTGATGTCCCTTGAGAAGCCATAGGGTCTTTGGGAAGCTCCTATGGAAAAAGAAGGCATAAAGTCAAACTTGCTATCAAGTATAACTACAACATAGAATTCGCCATTTTATTTTAATTCAAGTAAAGCATAATATAATTTTGAATCTTACTGACCTCTTCTGTACCAAAGCTAGCCTGTGTGCCACCACCAGTCTTATCACCCGAATTGTCACCGTCGTTTCTCACAGAATAATTTTTCTTTACATGACCAGCATTGTTGCAATTAATACACCTCTGTTTTCTTTTTTTTTTTCCCTTGGGGCACCTTTTGTCTTGACAACTGAAGGGTCACCAACAAAGTTTGGCATGGGAGGCACTCTTTTTCCTCTTTTCAAGCATGACTTTTGCTCTAGTGTTTTGGTCAAATGAGAGATTTCATTCATGGTGTCATGGAAAGAAAGACCATCTTGAGCTCCTAATAATACCTTCCATGTAGCTGGCACTGACAATACGCCATAGTGCATTAAAATTCTCTTTCTCTGTCTTGCACAGTGCTTCCAGCTGAATTTTCATCCAAATACTTTTTGGTATCCTTGGACCATCTTCTCAAAAGAAGACTTTCTGGCAACTTCTGTAAACCTACCCTTTTCATGGCACAAAACATGTGGCTGCAGGGAATGTCTTCACTACTCCACCTACTACATTCACACTCTATATTCTCAGTGTTGCGATCATAAAGTACGGTGTATATATGTTGTCTTCTGTCACAGTTCTTAACTTTTAACATCTAATGTAACCACTCCTTCAATCTCTCCTTTTACTTTGCCAAAAAACTCCCTTGTGTAAAAATTTGCAACACAAAGCTCCAATGCAGCTAAACGAGTTGTTAAAATAGGCTCTCCATACACTGTTTTAAATTGAGAAACTAATTCATTGTGTCTATAATCTTTAAGAACATGATCAAGATTCTGGACTAACTCTAAAAGAATTTGGCGAATGCCAATAAATCTCTTGATGAAGTTGTTTATCCCATCATATCTTGATGTTGTTCTAAATCTAGCACAGAATTTATCTTACAAGTAAGCGCCTACCCAACTTTTCCTCTTTCGATATTCATCTAGTACCCAATCATTTTCCTCCAAACCCATATTATTTTATCATATTCTCCCAAATTATTCAAATTCATTTGGATGCCATGGAGCATATAAACATCTTCTGAAGTCGTCGGAAAACCTTTATTTTTTATGTTTGCCATTATATTTTTCTGAATGTGCCAACCACATAATCGGTAAGTTGCATTTGGAAAGATTTCTTGAATTGTTGCCTTCATTGCCTCATCCGTCTGTGACCACAACACTAGGAGACTTGTTCAGCATGACTTCTAGAAAGTTTTGCAATAACCACGTATATGTTGCCATTTGTTCGTCCTCTATCAAGGCAATGCCAAATATGCATGTTTGGCAGTGATGGTTACAACCTGAGAAGATTACCAACGGCCTTCTGTATTTATTCTTCTGATAGGTTATACCAAATGCAAGTACATCTCCAAAGCACTGATAATCGGCCCTACAAATGCCATCTGCCCAAAATAAATTCGCCAGCCGACTTTCGTCAGTAGCACTGTACCTTACCATGGCCATGGGGTCAACATCGGCTTTTCAAGTAGATAGCTAATGGTGAGGTGAAGATCACATTCGTAGCTTGATGAAGGCCTAATGAAGGTTGGAAAGTTAGGCTCCAAGCTCTCAATCTCCTCGGTTGTTCTCTCCTTAATCAATCTCCTTTTTTAGCTTTTAATATCTCAAATTATCCTTCCTCTCTTGTTCTCTTGTTAAAGCTTAAGAAATAAGGGTGAGAATGTCTATTTATACTTTGGTGAATGGTGTGGTATGTTGCCACAAAATCAAGGAAGAATGACACTTGTTTAATGACATGTGTTTCTTCATTAAATGCTTCTTAATGAGTCATTACTCTTGGCCAAGTTGTGGCTGAGGTTTGGCCAGCCAAAAGAAAATGGAGAGAGTCGTTTAATTATGGTTATGTGGCTAATCTTGAGAGAGAAGTTTGGTTAAGGAAAAATCGGTTCGGTTTAAGTTCGGTTAGATTTTAATTAAACTAGGTATTTCAGTTCTTTATTTTTCTTCTAGATAATCCTTCTATTGGCTTCATGAATTTAGATTGAAGATTGCTTCCTTGATGGTTTGGCCAAATTGCTAAAGAGAGGAAAGAAAACGGTTCAATAATTAAACCGTAAGATTACCGTTTTCAAACCGTATCGGCTTGAACAACTAGCAAATGAGAAATCAGTAGCAGAGAGTATATCGACTCTGAATAAAATTTAGAATATTCTACTAAGCTAATTCAGTCAGTAAAAGCTAGTAGTGAAGATTCCATAGATGAATTTAACTCGACGGTCAAATTCATCGTTATCGATACGATTTTTGGCTTAGGACACGTTTTTATCTCTCACTGTATATCTTTTTTTTCACTTATCAAGTCTAAATCCACCTTATTATTTTATGACGAGGTGATTCTTATATATTTATTAAATTTTCTCATCACATAATTTCTGAGAATGATCCTATGGAGAATCAGGATGTTATATCCCACCCACCTTACAAAAAGTTTCGTCCTCAAAACTTCGAGTATATCTTAAGGATTGAAAAATCTTAAAAAAAAACATGTCCACAATACTCATCTTACACAGAAAGGAGTTTGATCCTAAGGACACTGACGTTAGGATTTTTGCTAATAAAGAATTTTATAAAAATATAGTCATGTTGTGAGTGTAGATTCTAAACCAACAGAAAGTCCCTTCGTACAAACGTTTTGGTTGTCACAAGTAACAAACTCCTAAATAAATTGATAACCGAAGTATTTAAACCTCGGGTCGCCTTTTCAAGGAATTGTAGGGAGGTATGTTCTTATTATTGGTTATGAAGATTGTAAATCGGGGTTTTAAAGATGAGGAACAAGTAATTTAAATGGCAGGTAAAATAAATAAATAACTGTAAAATAAACTTTTGGCAAGGTATGAGAAATTAGAAGTCCTATCCTAGTTATCCTTATCAATGATGATGAAAATTGAATCTTAATTCCACTTAGTTAACCTTTGCTAGTGCAAGGGAAGGTCAAGTGACAAATTAGTTTGATCTTCAAATCCTAGTTAATTCCTAGAAAAAGATTGGGATTATAAAAGTTCAAGCTAATTAGCAAAGATAGCGATTATCGATCGCGTTGAGTCTAATAACTCCTGAGTTACTGATTTCTTAACCAAGACCAAAAGGAGAAAAGTAAATCTACTGGAATAAAAATGTCTTCGGATTGGGAGCAACAGTAACATAAATAAAAGAGAGTAATAATAAACTGAAATACCTCAAAATCATGAATTGATAAACATATCAAATGTAACATGGGCAGTTATAGCCAAATAAAGAAGTTGAGTTGAACATAGAAATCCATAAACTAAATTGAGAAAACAAATAAAAGGAACACTGAACCTGTAATTGAAGAAGATGAAAATATTCCTAATTTCTAAAATTCCTAATCCTAATCCCTAAGAGAGAGGAGAGAACCTCCCTCACTAAAAACTACATCTAAACTATGAAAAGTGCTTTCTCCAATTCCCCCTCGATTGTTCACTTCATTCCTCCACTTTATAGCCCTTGGTCTGTGTTCTCTGGGCTTGGATCTGGGCCAAAGAGAGCCCATAAACTACTGCGAACGAGATATGTAATTTCTGGTGTGTGGCCTCTGTCATGCGTTCGCGTGGGTCACGCGGTCGCGTCATTTGGAGTTTTCCTTGTCACGCGGTCGCTTCAGTCATGTGTCCGCATCATATGCGTTTCGTTTATGGCGCGCGATCGTGTCAATCACGCAGTCGCATCACTGCCATTTCGCGCTGGCATGCGGCCGTATCGTCCATGCGTTCGCGTCGCTGCCAGTTTCTTCAAAAACTCCATTTTGCACTTTCCTTCCATTTTTGTATGTCTCCTTTCCATCCTTTAAATCATTCCTGCCTTAGAAGATCTAAAAATACTTAACACACAAGTCACGGCATCGAATGGCAATAAAAGGTAATTAAAATTAATATTTTTAAAGCCTAGGAAACATGTTTTTCACATACATCACATAATAAGGAAGGGAAAGTAAAACCATGCAATTTCACATGAATAAGTGGGTGAAGGATTGAATAATTCACTTAAATTCAGCACAAAATATATCATAAAATATGGGTTTATCAACCTCCCCACACTTAAACAATAGTATGTCCTCATGCTAAATCCAAGATAAAGAGTAAGATAAAGTGGTGGAATCTCATGCAATGCAATCTATTCTAAATGCATATACCTAAATGAGTCATGCAAATCTAGTTATTATTCACCTATATATAAAGCTTTACATGTAGTCAAATTAATTCACATTCTCAAAGAATCATATATGCATAGCCAACCTTAGATAATGTTAAAACACTTTTACAATTGAGATGGGTAAATAAAATATTTTTCAAACTTGCAAGACAATTAGCAATAGAGGTAGAGATATATGGTGATGAGCTATTGAACCCTCACTGGATTTTGTGTTTACTCTCTAGTCACTCAGTATTTATTGGGTTAATCACTCTATTCTTCCTTTTATCCTTGTTTTCCATAACTTTGTTCTTCATCTAACTAATCAACAATTATAGAATATAGGCATACAAAAATCATGAGGTCTTTAATTAAGGTTGTAATGGGGCCAAGGTAAAGGTAAGGGTATATGTATAAGGCTAAGTGAGCTAATTAAGTGAATCCTTGATTAGTCTAAGATCTCACCTAACATACATATTTTGTAAAGCAAAACTTCTTTACCTTTTTTCCCATATTTTTCCCACCTTTTATATTACATGCTCATATCTTAATTTTTTATTTATGTTTATCCCATGTGCGTCGCTTTTTGCGTTTGGGGAATTCTTTTGTATCCCCTTTATTCAAATACTGAAAAATAAATTTTTTTTGTTACACATGGTAATTAAATTATTTTGACTTCACATGAGCATGCTTCCCAAAACTTTAAAAAAGAAATTTTTTTTATTCTTTTTAACTTTTTACCCTTTTGTTTCTATCATCCATGTTCCCATAAGGTTCCCACACTTACACAATACACAATTTCTATCTTAAGCTAACCAAGGATTCAACTTGGGATTTTTATTTTGTTTTTCTGCTTAAGGCTAGTAATGTGGTTATAAAATAAGAGGGGATTTAAAGGCTCAAGGGGGCTAACAATGGTGATGTAGAAGGTAGGCTAATTTGGAAATGGTGAGCTAGAATCAAACAATGGCCTCAATCACTTTCTTGGTATGTATCTATATTCTATAATCGGACATATAGATTAAAACAAAGTAAAGAACACCAGAATGATTAAGAAGGGCGGAACACACAGGAATAAAATATTATGGTTTGAATGTAACCATGCAATTAAGCTCAAAACTCACAGGCTGTGTGTTTTCTAACTCAAAAATTATATATCACTTAAGTATGTCATGCAAGTAGAAATTAAGAGTTCCCATTATTCTCAATGTAAAATATATTGGATGGCTTTAAACTCTTAGTGTTCCTCCTTGATGAAATGTTGTTAACTAACTAACATGTAATGCTATATATATAAGGTGTGGATTGTTTTTATTCTGTTAAAGTCTCTAGCTTACTTCCTTTTACTTTTCAATCTAAGCTAAACTATCATATGCTAAAAAGGGTAAACTATACTAATTAATCCACTTAAAATATAACTAGTAAACTAAGGTGCAAATCAAGCTAAAATATCCAAGATATTATACATATAGCTCAAAGTGCATAATGCAAAAAGTACAATAAAAAGCAAAAAGAGAAAAATGTGCAAAAATACAGAAAATGGACAAATTAAGAAGAGAGTTTGTAGTGATTCACCAAAATAAATAGATGCCAGAGATGGCAACCTCCCCACACTTAAATAATAGCATCGTCCTCGATGCTCACTCAAGCAGGGTGTGACGAAATGCTATTTCCGGAAGAATGGGCTGCTGGTGTCTCGATGGTAGGCTGAGGGTCTGCAGTCGCTGAGAGGATCGGAGGAGTGGTCTGATGCAGCGGGGGCTCTGTCCGTAGAGGAACTTTCGGATCTGCAGTCTGTAGCTGGTGGTGGTCCTCATGATGTGGTGCAGTGTGGCCGGTACCTCCCTGCTCAGCCTGGATAGATGCCTCCTCCTCGTGATTGCTCACCTCCTCCTCAGATGTGTCGGAGGGCGTGTCGGGCTCGGAGGGAATGTCACCACCAGAGCGAATCATCAGCTTGAGGTGCTCATAGCGTCGCTTGTGGCGACGCTCAGACCTCTCAAAAAGTCGCCTGGTGCGACGGTCAGATCTCTCAAACTGCTGCTGGTGATGGCGCTCCATCTAATCTAGGCGATCAAAGAGTCGGTGCACCAGACGATAGACGGGCTCAGGTGCAGGTGGGGGTGCAGTGGGTGGTGCTGGGCCAGTGGAAGCTAAAGGGGTAGCTGAAGAGGTGGCTGCCTCAGTAGTGTCAGTGAGAAATGGAGGGCGGTAGCCGAAAGCCAGGAACTTCCGACTGTGCGGGATGATCTTTCGACACTCTGCTGCGGGAGGCTTTTCATCAACAGCCACCCAAGGGACCTCAGCTCGGTGACCCAACTGAGTAATCAGGTAAGGAAAAGAGAGGGTGCCTCTAACATGGACCCTGGCCATGTAATCATGGCAGCTGGCACCTCCGTCTCATGAGTGCTCGGTATCACATAGTGCTCAGAATCTATTGCCATAGCCGAGCCTCGTCATTCAGATATATAAGCCTGATTCCTTTGGGTACCAATGTGCTAGTTCCCATGACCCAAAGAACAGTAGGATCAAGAGTGATATCCTTCTTTACTGCATCCCAATCAAACCTCATAAATCTCATATCTTTCTCAACTTTTTGGTAACCATCTGGCTAATCTGATTTTGGTGGAAGATGGAGGATTTCTTCAATTGCTTCCTTAGTAACTAGAATCTGTTTGCCTCTGAGCTGTACGGCATCCATGGAAGAGAGAAAGTAGTTACAGTAGAATTCTCTAACCCAGGATGAGTTGACCTCAGTTAGGTTCCTCTCCAGGAAGAACCAGCCTCTCTATTTGATCTGAACTGAGGTGTACTGCTGGAGTTCTTCTAGAATTTTGAGGGTCCTTTCCATGTGTAGGTTCCTGGCGGTGGCAAAGGTTGGGTATTTCAGCTCACAGTATTTGTTTGCAAATTTTGCCGGGTCAGCTGAAAGTACCAACTGATCAGCCTTTTCCTGAGGGGTAAAGTTCTTCTCCCGCTAGGAATCATCATGTAAGATGCCAAGGATGGAATCAGAGGATTCACCTCTTTACCGTTTGCCAGTGGTGACTTTGCCCTTTCCCCTGCCTTGAGATTCAGACATCCTGAAAAACAGAATTTCCAAGATATAATTGAGGAATAAAAGCAGGAAAATAAGTAGGCAAATAACAAGGTAAGCATGAAGTGACAAAGGAGCAGTAGAAAAATGAAATGAGTTAGGGATATGTATATGTTGGATTGTGTTGGAATTGAAAAGCTGAGATGAGAAATCACATTCCAAAATATGTTAGAAGTGGAAAGCTTGTTAATTAGGAAAAATAATTATCATGCCATGAGTGAAATTAATTTAAAGAAGTAGTGAAAAGGGGAAGTGGGAAGTTAGAAAGTTAAAAATGGGTAAAATTGAAAAAGAGGTTAGAAAACGAAAATCAGTGAATTAGTAAAAAGGAAGTCAGAGTAAGTGGCATGATGATTGGTTCTTAAGTAACAAGAATTTCACAAATTTAAGCAACAGTTAACTCATATTCAAGCAGGGATAACAGGGTATTGATGATGATTCACACACACACACACACACATATATATATATATATATATATATATATATATATATATATATATATATATATAGGAGTAAAAAGCAGAATCTAATCATCAATAATGCGATTTATTAACCAGAAAATCAAAAGGGATAAAAATGCTGGCCCGTGCATCCAAGAATGGGTTTGGTTGATTAATTGGAAAATTGAGAAATGCCGAAACCAAGTCTTGAATGTAAAAAGGAAACAATTTGCAGAAAATTGGGCAGCATTCCGGCTAAAATCAGATGTTCCCGAAAAATAAATAGCAAGAATAAGTTTATATGAATTGAAATAAGGCTGCACAAATAGCAAAAATAAGAAAGAGCAGTGGAACAGCAGCATGCAATATGTAAGAGCAGCATATGAACAGGATCAACATCATAGCCAGAATAAATTGCAGAATCGATAAACAGATAACAGGAACGGTGCAATTATCAGGCCTAAATCCACTATCCAGATCCTAGCTACCTAACCACCAAGAATCCACTACAAACATGCATCTCTATCTATCCTAAGATGAACAAATTCTGAAAAATGTGCAACGAACTAGGAATGAAAGGAAATCGGTGTACGACGGAACCTGGTATGCAAAGAACAAGGGATAGGACAGAGGGAGGGCAGTGGCGGCACCGGGAGGGAGACACGGTGACGCTGTGGTGGCGCAATAGTCGTCAGAGGTTGGCCGCGGTGAGGTAGCAGTGGTGGAGGAAGGCGAGAGTGTTGGGGATTGATGAGAGGGGGCGGTTCGGGGTGGTGGCCGGCGGAGGGTGCAGCGCCGGTCGGAGGCGTGCGGCGGTGGTGCAGTGGCGGAGGAGAGTGAGAAAGAGGGGAATGGAAGAAGGAAGGGAGGGGAGGGCTGGGAATCGCGGACAGGTTGGGTGGTGGTGGATTGGCGGCGGCGCAATGGTGGGGGAGAGTGAGAGAGGGGCGGTTGAGAGAGAATTGCAGAGGTTATGGGGAGAGGGGGTGAGGGTTTGGGGACGCGACGGGGAGAGGGTTCGCGTGACATAGGGTTAGTGATCGTGAATCCACGCGAACGCGTGGATGATGCAATCGCGTGAGTAGGGTGAAATAGGGTTGATGCGGATGCGTGATTGACGCAATTGCGTGGGTTAGGTGTAAGATAGGTGACGCGGACGCGTGAAGCACGCGACCGCATCACTGGAATTTGTGCTAGACGCACGATTCCAGCGTCGTTTTAGCGCAACCTTCTATTTGATATAGGGGGTTATAATATCCGCGCGACGCGATCGCGTTGCTCACGCTTTCGCATGGGTTAGGTGTTGTGTAAGTGACGCGTTCGCGTCAGGGACGCGCACGCGTGGGTTATTTTGTGCTAAACGCACACTAGCCGCACAATTCCAGCCCCAACTTTCTGGGCGTTGGATCTTTACGGCGATATCCATATCACGCATTCGCGTGAGTGACGCGGACGCGTGGGAGGTATTTTCCGCAACTGACGTGATCGCGTGGGGCTCGCGGTCGCGTGGAACAATTTTGAGCCAAAGGCATACCTCCAGCCTTGCTTTAGCATAACTCTCTGTTCGCTTTCCTTTTCTTTTACTGCACTTGTGACGCAGACGCGTCAGCGACGCTATCGCGTCGCGTGCTCTCTCCTTTTTTTATGCAGTATGCAGAATGCAAAATGCAGTAAATGTCATGCAAAAACTTCAGGTTCAAATAAAATTCAAAAACAGAGCAAAATAGAGGGGAAACGATCATACCATGGTGGGTTGTCTCCCACCTAGCACTTTTAGTTAAAGTCCTTAAGTTGGACATTTGATGAGCTTCCTGCTATGGTGGCTTATGCTTGAATTCGTCCAGAAATCTCCACCAGTGTTTGGAATTCCAACAGCCTCCGGGTCCCAAACAAGGTACGCAAAGCCCTTAGGTGAGTTCCAACAGGCTTTAAGGCCCCCGGGGTGTTGAATGTCAGAATAGACTCCAGGATCCCAAACTTTTCTTTTACACCCGTCTTTGTCTTGATCTACATTTTTCCAGCCGGATGGTGAGTAGTCTGAATTCTCATTGCAGTGACCAAACAGCTTCTAAGATCCTTTCAATTGAGCTTGACACCAATTCTTGCACCTCAAATTGAAGTGTGAAACCTTAGTGAATCTTGCATACCAGCTCTGAGTGTGAGTCATTTCCCGTTTGCTTTTAAAGCCGCAAAGAGCTCTAAGCTGGCCATCTGTCTCAAGTAAACCATATTCAAGTGGAAAAGTAAAGATGAAAGTCAAGGATTTTACCCACTTGAAGTTTGTATTGGGTGGTAATGGCCGTGGGATAGGTGTTTCCGGTGGTTCTGCAAGACTTACTCCCTTGTGGTCTTCAGTGAATTCCTCCACTTCTTGGCAATTTTCTTCTAATTCAACCATGTCTTGATCAAGGTCACCGATATCTTCTTCATCACTCGAGTCATAATTGGGAGGTTGAGAAAAGTCGACCTCTGCATCATCTTCGTATTCTCTTGGGGAAGATTCTTCTGTCTCAAAGAATTCACTTGCGAATGTAAGAGCATTACTAGGAGAACTTGAGTGGTGACTATCATCATCAAGAAAACTTGAGTTTTGGGTCATTCCATCCAGTTCCTCATAAGATACCTGCCTTGGGGGTTATGCACTATCCTCCTTAGCATTAATCGTAACGTCCTCGACGGAATTCTCCACAACTCTGGATTCCTGCGGAGATTCAGCATCTCCTAAATCTTCAACCAATTCTTCTTCTTCTACAATCACAGCATCCTCTACTAGTTCCAGTACGAAGTTTTGCTCTATGCTGTCCACTGGAGCTTCTCGTGTTTTCTTCACAATACATTCTTCATTAGATTCTCCACATGAAGCCATGGGAGTCTGTTGAGAGTCCAAACGTCTGGAAGATAATTGATTTATTGCTTGCTCCAATTGATGAAGGGTTGCATTAAATTGGTTTACTAATTCTTCGAAGCGAACATGTGATTCTTGGCTTGATGGATATGGACATGGCGCATAGGGGAGCGGTGGTTCTTGGGAGTAATTGGATTAGCGTTGGGGCGGATAAGGATCATATGGTGGCGAATGGTGAAAAGAAGCTTGTGAGTATGGTGGGTTGATGTTGTGTTGAAAGGATGGTCTCTGAGCATAGGGTAGGGCTTGTTGGTAGCTACAAGGCGGGCCACCATATCTATCAGCTTGGTATGCATTGTAGAATGGTCTCTGTCCATGATATCTAGGAGTGTGTTATTGCCTAAAGGGATGATCAGATCCTCTTGGCTCCATCCATCTTTGATTGCTTAGACGTGATGCATAGTCCTGTTATAGCTTCCTGGTGCACGAAATTGCAATCACACTTTTACAATCCCGCACAACTAACCAGCAAGTGCACTGGGTCGTCCAAGTAATACCTTACGTGAGTAAGGGTCGATCCCATGGAGATTGTCGGCTTGAAGCAAGCTATGGTTATCTTGTAAATCTTAGTCAGGATATCAGAAATTATCAGGATTGATTGTGCAAAGCAAAAGAACATGAAATAAATACTTGTTATGCAGTAATGGAGAATAGGTTGAGGTTTTGGAGATGCTCCATCTTCTGAATCTCTGCTTTCCTACTGTCTTCTTCATCAAACACGCAAAGCTCCTTCCATGGCAAGCTGTATGTAGGGTTTCACCGTTGTCAGTGGCTACCTCCCATCCTCTCAGTGGAAATGTTCAACGCACCCTGTCACGGCACGGCTATCCATCTGTCGGTTCTCGGTCAGGCCGGAATAGAATCCATTGATTCTTTTGCGTCTGTCACTAACGCCCCGCCTGCTAGGAGTTTGAAGCTCGTCACAGTCATTCAATCATTGAATCCTACTCAGAATACCACAGACAAGGTTTAGACCTTCCGGATTCTCTTGAATGCCGCCATCAGTTCTAGCTTATACCACGAAGATTCTGATTAAGGAATCCAAGAGATATCTACTCAATCTAAGGTAGAACGGAGGTGGTTGTCAGGCACACGTTCATAGTTGAGAATATGATGAGTGTCACGGATCATCACATTCATCCGGGTTAAGAACAAGTGATATCTTAGAATGGAAGCAAGCATGATTGAATAAGAAACAGTAGTAATTGCATTAATCCATCAAGACACAGCAGAGCTCCTCACCCCCAACCATGGGGTTTAGAGACTCATGCTGTAAGAAGTACACAAAGAAACGTGTAAAGTGTCATGAGGTACAGATACAATATCAAAAGATCCTATTAATAGTAAACTAGTAACCTAGGGTGTACAGAAATGAGTAAATGACGTAAAAATCCACTTCTGGGTCCACTTAATGTGTGCTTGGGCTGAGCAATGAAGCATTTTCGTGTAGAGACCTTTTCTGGAGTTAAACGCCAGCTTTCATGCCAGTTTGGGCGTTTAACTCCAAGTTTTATGCCAGTTCCAGCATTAAACGCTGGAAATTCTGAGGCTGATTTGCCACGCCGGTTTGGGCCATCAAATCTTGGGTAAAGTATAAACTATCATCTATTGCTGGAAAGCCCAGGATGTCTACTTTCCAACGCCGTTGAGAGCGCGTCAATTGGGCTTCTGTAGCTCCAGAAAATCCACTTCGAGTGCAGGGAGGTCAGAATCCAACAGCATCTGCAGTCCTTTTCAATCTCTGAATCAGATTTCTGCTCAAGGCCCTCAATTTCAGCCAGAAAATACCTGAAATCACAGAAAAACACACAAACTCATAGTAAAGTCCAGAAAAGTGAATTTTAACTAAAAACTAATAAAAATATACTAAAAACTAACTAGATCATACTAAAAATATACTAAAAACAATGCCAAAAAGCGTATAAATTATCCGCTCATCACAACACCAAACTTAAATTGTTGCTTGTCCTCAAGCAACTGAAAATCAAATAAGATAAAAAGAAGAGAATATACTATAGACTCCAAATTATCAATGAAACTTAGCTCCAAATTAGATGAGCGGGACTAGTAGCTTTTTGCCTCCGAACAGTTTTGGCATCTCACTCTATCCTCTGAAATTCAGAATGATTGGCTTCTTTAGGAACTCAGAATCCAGATAGTGTTATTGATTCTCCTAGTTAAGTGTGATGATTCTTGAACACAGCTACTTTATGAGTCTTGGCTGTGGCCCAAAGCACTCTGTCTTCCAGTATTACCACCGGATACATACATGCCACAGACACATAATTGGGTGAACCTTTTCAGATTGTGACTCAGCTTTGCTAGAGTCCCCAATTAGAGGTGTCCAGGGTTCTTAAGCACACTCTCCTTTGCCTTGGTTCACAACTTTTATTTCTTTCTTTTTTTTTTCGAAAAATTTTTTTTTTTGAATTCACTGCTTTTTCTTGCTCCAAGAATCATTTTTATGATTTTTCAGATCCTCAATAACATGTCTCTTTTTTTCATCATTCTTTTAAGAGCCAACAATTTTAACATTCATGAATAACAAATTCAAAAGACATATGCACTGTTCAAGCATACATTCAGAAAATAGAAAGTATTGTCACCACATCAAACCAATTAGGCTAGTTTCAAGGATAAATTTCGAAATCCTGTACTTCTTGTTCTTTTGTGATTAAAGCATTTTTCATTTAAGAGAGGTGATGGATTCATAGGACATTCATAGCTTTAAGGCATAAACTTTAAATTTTATTAATTATGAATTAAGAACAAGACTCAAAAATAGATATAAAATGAAACTAAAAAAATTAGAAAACAAAAATTTAAACTAGGCTCCTAATGATAGAGGTTTTCACAGAGTTAGGACTCAACAACCTTGATTTTGGGAAGTGGATGCTCCCTCAGCTTGAGAGGAGAGCTTTTGGCATTTCAACTCTTGGAGTTCACGCCCCTGCTTCTCTTGCTCCTTCCATTGACTTCTTGGTGATTGGATGTTCAATGGGTATGAATTCATCTGCTCCCATCTTTACCCCAGCCTCTTTACAGAGCAAGGAGATCAAGCTTGGGTAAGCCAATTTGGTTACAGTAGAATTCTTATTTGCAATTGTGTAGATCTCACAAGCAATCACATGATGAACCTCCACTTCTTTTCCAAGCATAATGCAATGAATCATCACTGCTCTCTTGATAGTGACCTCAGAATGGTTGCTAGTGGGCAATATGGAACGCCCAATAAAGTCTAGCCAACCTCTTGCAATTGGTTTGAGGTCTCCCCTCTTGAGTTGGTTTGGGACACCCTTTGAATTGGTTATCCACTTAGTTCCAGGGAGGCATATGTCCTCTAGAACTTGATCCAACCCTTTATCTGCTCTCACCATTCTCCTATTAAAGGAGTCAGGATCATCTTGCAGTTGAGGCAACTTGAAGATTTCTCTTATTTTGTCCAGATGGAAGTACATAACTTTCCCTCTGACCATGGTTCTGTAGGTATGGTAAGCGGTTCCAGTCATTCTCTGCTTATCTGTTAGCCACAGATTTGAGTAGAATTCCTGAACCAAGTTCCTTCCAACCTTTATCTCAGGATTGGTTGGAATTTCCCATCCTCTGTTTCGAATTTGCTCTTGGATCCCCGGATATTCATCTTCTTTCAGATCAAATTTTACTTCCGGGATCACTGACCTCAGACCCATTATTTTGTGATAATGGTCTTCATGTTCTTTGGTTAAGAACTTCTCTTGATTCCAAAGATTCTTTGGATTATTCTCTTTCTTTCCTCTTAAATTGGTTTGTTTTCCCTTAGGAGCCATGGTCTTGATGAATCTTGGCTTAGTGATCACGGAAAAGCACACCAAACTTAGAGGTTTGCTTGTCCTCAAGCAAAGGAAAGGAAAGAAGAGAGAGAGAGGAGGAGCAAATTTGAATGGTGTGGGCAATGAGGGGTCCAAACGTGTATTTATAATGTGGGGAGGAGAGATTTCGAAAAAAAGAAAAATTTGAAAGAAGATTTGAGAAGATATGGAAAGAATTTGAGAGAAGGGTGAGTTTTTGAACAAGATTTGGGATTGATTTGAGAGATTTGAAGAATGATTTTAGATTTTTGAAAATTTGGGATTGAATGATGAAGGGTTGAGATGTATTTTTGTAGAAAAGTATGGGTAAGAAAAGGAAAGTTTGAAAAAATTTGATTTGAAAACAAAATTGTGGTCCCCCTACCTTTCTGGCGTTAAACGCCCAGAATGGCACCCATTCTGGCGTTTAACGCCCATTTGTTGCCCCTTTTGGGCGTTTAACGCCCAGCCAGGTGCCCTGGCTGGCGTTAAACGCCAGAATTCCTTTATCACTGGGCGTTTTGCTAAACGCCCAGGATGCTGCACACCTGGCGTTAAACGCCCAGAATGGTGCCCATTCTGGCGTTTAACGCCCAAAATGGCACCATTCCTAGCGTTAAACACCCAGAATGACACCCATTCTGGCGTTTAACGCCCAAAATGCCCTTTACTGGCGTTTTTTCGCCAGCAAGCTCTTTTTCTCTGCTTTTTGAGCTGAATCCTTCTGTAACTCTGTGAATTCCTTCATTTTTGATACTTGCCTTTGTAAAAACAAATCATATAACCTCCTAATGACTGGGTTGCCTCCCAGCAAGCGCTTCTTTACTGTCTTTAGCTGGACCTTTACTGAGATTCACTCAAGTCTCAGTTTTGAGCATTCCTGCTCAAAATTGCTTTCAAGATAATGCTTGATTCTCTGTCCATTAACAATGAACTTTTTGTCAGAATCAATATCCTGAAGCTCAACATATCCATATGGTGACGCTCCTGTGATCACATACGGACCCCTCCACCGGGATTTGAGCTTTCCTGGAAACAATTTGAGCCTAGAGTTGAAGAGCAGAACTTTTTGTCCTGGCTCAAAGACTCTTGTTGACAACTTCTTGTCATGCCACTTCTTTGCCTTCTCCTTATAAATTTTTGCATTTTCAAAGGCATTGAGTCTGAACTCCTCTAGCTCATTTAACTGGAGTAATCTTTTTTCACCAGCTAACTGAGCATCCATGTTTAGGAATCTGGTTGCCCAGTAGGCTTTATGTTCCAGTTCCACGGGCAGATGACATGCCTTCCCATACACTAGATGGTATGGAGAGGTTCCTATAGGAGTCTTGAATGCCGTTCTGTATGCCCACAGAGCATCATCCAAGCTCTTTGCCCAATCCTTTCTTCGGGCTATCACAGTCCGTTCTAGGATTCTTTTTAGCTCTCTGTTAGAGACTTCAGCTTGCCCATTTGTCTGCGGATGATACGGAGTTGCCACTTTATGGCTAATTCCATATCTAACCATAGCAGAGTATAGCTGTCTATTGCAGAAATGAGTGCCCCCATCACTGATTAGTACTCTGGGAACACCAAACCTGCTGAAGATGTGTTTCTGGAGGAATTTCAGCACGGTCTTGGTGTCATTAGTGGGTGTAGCAATTGCTTCTACCTACTTAGATACATAGTCCACTGCTACCAGAATGTAAGTGTTTGAGTATAATGGTGGGAATGGCCCCATGAAGTCAATTCCCCATACATCAAACAGTTCTATCTCTAATATTCCTTGTTGAGGCATGGCATATCCGTGAGGCAGGTTACCAGCTCTTTGGCAACTGTCACAGTTACGCACAAACTCTCGGGAATCTTTATAGAGAGTAGGCCAGTAGAAGCCACATTGGAGGACTTTAGTGGCTGTTCGCTCACTTCCAAAATGTCCTCCATACTGCGATCCATGGCAATGACATAGGATCCTTTGTGCTTCTTCTCTGGGTACACATCTGCGGATCATTCCGTCTGCACATCTCTTAAAGAGATATGGCTCATCCCATAGGTAGTACTTGGCATCTGAAATTAATTTCTTTCTTTGCACTCTGCTGTACTCCTGGGGTATGAACCTCACAGCTTTATAGTTTGCAATATCTGCAAACCATGGAGCTTCCTGAATGGCAAAGAGTTGCTCATCTGGGAAAGTCTCAGAGATCTCAGTAGAAGGGAGGGACGCCCCAGCTACTGGTTCTATTCGGGACAGATGATCAGCTACCTGGTTTTCTGTCCCTTTTCTGTCTCTTATTTCTATATCAAACTCTTGCAGAAGCAACACCCATCTTATAAGCCTGGGTTTTGAATCCTGCTTTGTGAGTAAGTATTTAAGAGCAGCATGGTCAGTGTACACAATCACTTTGGATCCCACTAGATAAGATCTAAACTTGTCAATGGCATAAACCACTGCAAGTAATTCTTTTTCTGTGGTTGTGTAATTCTTCTGTGCATCATTTAGAACACGGCTAGCATAATAAATGACATGCAGAAGTTTGTTATGCCTCTGTCCCAACACTGCACCAATGGCATGGTCACTGGCATCACACATTAATTCAAATGGCAATGTCCAATCTGGTGCAGAGATGACTGGTGCTGTGACCAGCTTAGCTTTCAGGGTCTCAAACGCCTGCTGACACTGTGTGTCAAACACAAATGGCGTGTCAGCAGCTAGCAGGTTACTTAAAGGTTTTGCAATTTTCAAAAAATCCTTGATAAACCTTCTATAGAATCCTGCATGCCTCAGAAAGCTTCTGATTGCCTTAACATTGGCAGGTGGTGGTAATTTTTCAATTACCTCTACCTTTGCCTTATCCACCTCTATTCCCCTGCTTGAAATTTTGTGTCCAAGGACAATTCCTTCAGTCACCATAAAGTGACATTTCTCCCAGTTTAAAACCAGGTTAGTCTCTTGGCACCTTTTCAGGACAAGTGATAGGTGGTTAAGACAGGAGCTGAATGAGTCTCCATATACTGAGAAGTCATCCATGAAGACTTCCAGGAATTTCTCCACCATATCAGAGAAGATGGATAACATCCATCTCTGAAAGGTTGCAGGAGCATTACACAGACCAAAAGGCATCCTCCTGTAGGCAAACACGCCAGAAGGGCAAGTAAATGCTGTTTTCTCTTGGTCCTGAGGATCTACTGCAATTTGGTTGTAGCCTGAATAGCCATCCAAAAAGCAATAATAATCATGACCAGCTAGTCTTTCTAGCATTTGGTCTATGAATGGTAAAGGAAAATGATCCTTTCTGGTGGCTGTATTGAGCCTTCTGTAGTCAATACACATACGCCACCCTGTAACTGTTCTTGTAGGAACTAGTTCATTTTTTTCATTATGAACCACTGTCATGCCTCCCTTTTTGGGGACAACTTGGACAGGGCTCACCCAGGGGCTATCAGAAATAGGATAAATAATCCCAGCCTCTAGTAATTTAGTGACTTCTTTCTGCACCACCTCCTTCATGGCTGGATTTAGCCTCCTTTGTGATTGGACCACTGGTTTGGCATTATCCTCCAACAGGATCTTGTGCATGCATCTAGCTGGGCTAATGCCCTTAAGGTCACTTATGGACCACCCAAGGGCTGTCTTGTGTGTCCTTAGCACTTGAATCAGTGCTTCCTCTTCCTGTGGATTTAAGGCAGAGCTTATAATCACTGGAAAAGTTTCACCCTCTCCCAGAAATGCATACTTCAAGGATGGTGGTAGTGGTTTGAGTTCAGGTTTGGGAGGTTTATCCTCCTCCTGAGGAATTTTCGAAAATTCCTTTGTTTCCTGTGGTTCTTCTTGATCAGGTTGAGCATCCTTGAAGATGTCTTCAAGCTCTGATTCTAGGCTTTCAGTCATATTGATCTCTTCTACCAGAGAATCAATAATGTCAGCGCCCATGCAGTCATTTGGTGTGTCTGGATGCTGCATAGCTTTTACAGCATTCAACTTGAACTCATCCTCATTGACTCTCAGGGTTACTTCCCCTTTTTGTACATCAATGAGAGTTCGTCCAGTTGCTAGGAAAGGTCTTCCTAGAATGAGAGTTGCACTTTTGTGCTCCTCCATTTCCAGCACCACAAAGTCAGTTGGAAAGGCAAATGGCCCAACCTTGACAATCATATCCTCTATTATGCCTGATGGATGTTTAATGGAGCCATCAGCAAGTTGGAGGCATATCCTGGTTGGTTTGACTTCTCCAGTCAACCCAAGCTTTCTGATAGTGGATGCAGGTATTAGATTGATGCTTGCTCCAAGATCACATAGGGCTGTCTTGGTGCAAGCACCTTCTAATGTGCATGGTATCATAAAGCTTCCTGGATCTTGAAGCTTTTCTGGTAAGCTTTTCAGGATGACTGCACTGCATTCTTCAGTGAGAAATATTTTTTCAATTTCTCTCCAATCCTTCTTATGACTTAAGATCTCTTTCATGAACTTAGCATAAGAAGGTATTTGCTCAAGTGCCTCTGCAAACGGAATCTTTATTTCAAGAGTCCTTAGATAGTCTGCAAAGCGGGCAAATTGCTTATCCTGTTCCGCTTTGCGGAGCTTCTGAGGATAAGGCATCTTGGCTTGATATTCTTCAACCTTAGATGCTGCAGGTTTATTCCTTACAGAAGTGGTTGAAGAAGCCTTTTTAGAGGGATCACTGTCAGCACTCTCAGGTGTCTGATCCTCCCTTGGCGTCTGAACGCCAGGAATGGGTGAAGATTGGGCGTTAAACGCCAACTTCTCTCCCTTTTCTAGCGTTTGAACGCCAGAACTGGGCAAGGAATGGGCGTTTAACGCCAGCTTTCCTTCCCCTTCTGGCGTTTGAACGCCACTAGCATTCCTCTCTGGGCTCTTACTGTCCTCAGAGGGATTTTGAACAGTGGTTTGGTTATCCTCTGTCAATTGCTCCTTATTTGACTTTTTGCTCTTTTGAGTGGTGTTGTTCAGTGTCTTCCCACTTCTCAGTTGAACTGCTTGACATTCTCCTGTTATTTGTTTAGATATCTGCTGTTTTGCTTGATTCAACTGCAGTTCTATGTTCTTATTAGCAACTTTAGTTTCATGGAGCATTTCTTTAAATTCTGCTAACTGTTCTGTCATCAGGAGTAGTTGTTGATTAAGCTCAATCATCTGTTCTTGAGGATTAGGATCAGTGACTACTGCCATGACTTCCTCTTTTGGAGAGAACTCATTGCTAGAGTACAAGTATTGGTTTCTAGCAACAGTGTCTATAAGCTCTTGAGCTTCTTCAGTTGTCTTCCTCATGTGTATAGATCCACCAGCTGAGTGGTCTAAGGACATCTGAGCTTTTTCTGTAAGCCCATAGTAGAAGATGTCTAACTGTACCCACTCTGAAAACATTTCAGAGGGGCATTTTCTTAGCATACCTCTATACCTCTCCCACGCATTATAAAGGGATTCATTATCCTCTTGTTTAAAGCCTTGGATGTCCAGCCTTAGCTGTGTCATCCTCTTTGGAGGGTAAAAATGATTCAGGAATTTGTCTGACAACTGTTTCCATGTCTTTATGCTTGCTGTAGGTTGGTTATTCAACCACCTTTTAGCTTGATCTTTTACAGCAAATGGAAACAGTAATAGTCTGTAGACATCCTGATCCACCTCTTTATCATGTACTGTGTCAGCAATTTGTAAGAACTGTGCCAGAAACTCAGTAGGTTCTTGGTGCACGAAATTGTGATCACTACAACTTCGCACAACTAACCAGCAAGTGCACTGGGTCGTCCAAGTAATACCTTACGTGAGTAAGGGTCGATCCCACGGAGATTGTTGGTATGAAGCAAGCTATGGTCACCTTGTAAATCTTAGTCAGGCAGACTCAAATGGGTATAGTGATAAACGAATAAAGCATAAAGATAAAGATAGAGATACTTATGTATATCATTGGTAAGAGCTTCAGATAAGCGTATGAAGATGCCTTCCCTTCCGTCTCTCTGCTTTCCTACTGTCTTCATCCAATCCTTCTTACTCCTTTCCATGGCAAGCTCATGTAGGGTTTCACCGTTGTCAGTGGCTACCTCCCATCCTCTCAGTGAAAATGTTCCTATGCTCTGTCACAGCATATGGCTAATCAGCTGTCGGTTCTCGTTCAGGCCGGAATAAAATCCATCGATTCTTTTGCGTCTGTCACTAACGCCCCGCCTGCTAGGAGTTTGAAGCACGTCACAGTCATTCAATCATTGAATCCTACTCAGAATACCACAGACAAGGTTAGACCTTCCGGATTCTCTTGAATGCCGCCATCAGTTCTCGCCTATACCACGAAGACTCTGATCTCACGGAATGGCTGGCTCGTTTGTCAGGCGAGCACTCGGTTGTCAGGCGATCAACCATGCATTGTGTATCAGGAATCCAAGAGATAAACACTAGAGCCTTATATGCTTGTAGAACAAGAGTGGTTGTCAGTCACTTTGTTCATGAGTGAGAATGATGATGAGTGTCACGGATCATCACATTCATCAAGTTGAAGAACAAGTGATATCTTGGACAAAGAACAAGCGGAATTGAATAGAAGAACAATAGTAATTGCATTAATACTCGAGGTACAGCAGAGCTCCACACCTTAATCTATGGTGTGTAGAAACTCCACCGTTGAAAATACATAAGAACAAGGTCTAGGCATGGCCGTGAGGCCAGCCTCCCAGTGATCTAAGATAGCATAAAACTCAAAGATAGCTACCAAGATGTCAAATACAATAGTAAAAGGTCCTACTTATAGAAAACTAGTAGCCTAAGGTGTACAAAGATGAGTAAATGACATAAAAATCCACTTCCGGGCCCACTTGGTGTGTGCTTGGGCTGAGCAATGAAGCATTTTCGTGTAGAGACTCCTCTTGGAGTTAAACGCCAGCTTTGGTGCCAATTTGGGCGTTTAACTCCCATTTAGGTGCCAGTTCCGGCGTTTAACGCTTGAATTTCTTGAGGTGACTTTGAACGCAAGTTTGGGCCATCAAATCTTGGGCAAAGTATGGACTATCATATATTGCTAGAAAGCCCAGGATGTCTACTTTCCAACGCCGTTGAGAGCGCGCCAATTGGGCTTCTGTAGCTCCAGAAAATCCATTTCGAGTGCAGGGAGGTCAGAATCCAACAGCATCTGCAGTCCTTTTCAGTCTCTGAATCAGATTTTTGCTCAGTTCCCTCAATTTCAGCCAGAAAATACCTGAAATTACAGAAAAATACACAAACTCATAGTAAAGTCCAAAAAAGTGAATTTTAATTAAAAACTGATAAAAATATACTAAAAACTAACTAGATCACACTAAAAACATACTAAAAACAATGCCAAAAAGCGTATAAATTATCCGCTCATCACAACACCAAACTTAAATTGTTGCTTGTCCCCAAGCAACTAAAGATCAAATAAGATAAAAAGATGAGAATATGCAATGAACTCCAAAAACATCTATGAAGATCAGTATTAATTAGATGAGCGGGGCTTTTAGCTTTTTGCCTCTGAATAGTTTTGGCATCTCACTCTATCCTTTGGAATTCAGAATGATTGGCTTCTTTAGGAACTCAGAATCCAGATAGTGTTATTGATTCTCCTAGTTAAGTATGATGATTCTTGAACACAGCTACTTATTGAGTCTTGGCCGTGGCCCAAAGCACTCTGTCTTCCAGTATTACCACCGGATACATACATGCCACAGACACATAATTGGGTGAACCTTTTCAGATTGTGACTCAGCTTTGCTAAAGTCCCCAATTAGAGGTGTCCAGGGTTCTTAAGCACACTCTTATTGCCTTGGATCACAACTTTATTTCTTTCTTTTTCTTTCTTTTTTTTTCTTTTTCTTTTTTTCTTTTCGGTTTTTTTTTCGCTTGCTTCTCTTTTTTTTTTGTATTCACTGCTTTTTCTTGCTTCAAGAATCATTTTTATGATTTTTCAGATCCTCAGTAACATGTCTCCTTTTTCATCATTCTTTCAAGAGCCAACATTCATGAACCACAAATTCAAAAGACATATGCACTGTTTAAACATACATTCAGAGAACAAAAGTGTTGCCACCACATCAAAATAATTAAACTGTTATAAAATTCAAAATTCATGCAATTCTTTTCTTTTTCAATTAAGAACAATTCTTAAGAAAGGTGATGGATTCATAGGACATTCATAACTTTAAGGCATAGACACTAAGACACTAATGATCATAAGACACAAACATAGATAAACATAAGCACTAAATTTTGAAAAACAGAAAATAAAGAACAAGGAGATTAAAGAACGGGTCCACCTTAGTGATGGCGGCTTGTTCTTTCTCTTGAAGGTCTTATGGAGTGCTTGAACTCCTCAATGTCTCTTCCTTGTCTTTGTTGCTCCTCTCTCATGATTCTTTGATCTTCTCTAATTTCATGGAGGAGGATGGAATGTTCTTGGTGCTCCACCCTTAGTTGTCCCATGTTGGAACTCAATTCTCCTAGGGAGGTGTTTACTTGCTCCCAATAGCCTTGTGGAGGAAAGTGCATCCCTTGAGGTATCTCAGGGATCTCATGATGAGAGGGGTCTCTTGTTTGCTCCATCCTTTTCTTGGTGATGGGCTTGTCCTCATCAATGGGGATATCTCCTTCTATGTCCACTCCAACTGAATAACAGAGGTGACAAATGAGATGAGGAAAGGCTAGCCTTGCCAAGGTGGAGGACTTATCCGCCACTTTGTAGAGTTCTTGGGCTATGACCTCATGAACTTCTACTTCTTCTCAATTGAACCGGCTTCCCTCTTGAATCTCTCTTCCATTATGCGCCCTCTTCACATATGACTGTGAGGACTTGGTCCAACCTTTGATCAAAGTTGACCCTTCTAGTGTAAGGATGCTCATCTCCTTGCATCATGGGCAAGTTGAATGCTAACCTTACATTTTCCGGACTGAAATCCAAGTATTTCCCCCGAACCATTGTAAGATAATTCTTTGGATCCGGGTTTACACTTTGATCATGGTTCTTGGTGATCCATGCATTGGCATAGAACTCTTGAACCATCAAGATTCCGACTTGTTGAATGGGGTTGGTAAGCACTTCCCAACCTCTTCTTCGGATCTCATGGCGGATCTCCGGATATTCACCCTTTTTGAGTGAAAAGGGGACCTCGGGGATCACCTTCTTCAAGGCCACAACTTCATAGAAGTGGTCTTGATGCACCCTTGAGATGAATCTATCCATCTCCCATGACTCGGAGGCGGAAGCTTTTGCCTTCCCTTTCCTCTTTCTAGAGGTTTCTCCGGCCTTGGATGCCATAAATGGTTATGAAAAAACGAAAAAGCAATGCTTTTACCACACCAAACTTAAAATGTTTGCTCGTCCTCGAGGAAAAGAAGAAAGAAGAGAGTAGAAGAAGAAGAAATGAGGAAGAAGGGAGTGGCTTATGTATTCGGCCAAGGAGGGGGAGAAGTGGTGTTTTGGTAGTGTGAAAATGAAGGAGTGAAGAAGGGTATTTATAGGAGAGAGGGGAGATGGGGTTCGGCCATTATGGGTGGGTTTGGGAGGGAAAGTGGTTTGAATTTGAAGGGTGAGGTTAGTGGGGTTTTATGAAGGATGGATGTGAGTGGTGAAGAGAAAAATGGGATTTGATAGGTGAAGGGGTTTTGGGGAAGAGGTAATGAGGTGATTGGTGAATGGGGGAAGAAGAGAGAGAGAGGTGGTGGGGTAGGTGGGGATCCTGTGGGGTCCACAAATCCTGAGGTGTCAAGGAAAAGTCATCCCTGCACCAAATGGCACTCAAAATCACGTTTTGAGGCATTTCTGGTGTTAAACGCCGAGCTGATGCCCATTCCTGGCGTTTAACGCCAGGTTCTTGCCCTTTTCTGGCGTTTAACGCCAGTCTGGTGCCCCTTTCTGGCGTTAAACGCCCAGAATGGTGCCAGACTGGGCGTTAAACGCCCAACTGCTAGCCTCACTGGCGTTTAAACGCCAGTGAATTCTTCCTCCAGGGTGTGCTGTTTTTCTTCCTGTTTTTCATTCTGTTTTTGCTTTTTTAATGGATTTTGTGACTTCTTATGATCATCAACCTACAAAAAAAAAAACATAAAATAACAAAGAGAAATATATAAAATATAATCATTGGGTTGCCTCCCAACAAGCGCTTCTTTAATGTCAGTAGCTTGACAGAGGGCTCTCATGGAGCCTCACAGATACTCAGAGCAATGTTGGAACCTCTCAACACCAAACTTAGAGTTTGAATGTGGGGGTTCAACACCAAACTTAGAGTTTGGTTGTGGCCTCCCAACACCAAACTTAGAGTTTGACTGTGGGGGCTCTGTTTGTCTCTGATTTGAGAGAAGCTCTTCATGCTTCTTCTCCATGGTGACAGAGGGATATCCTTGAGCTTTAAACATAAAGGATTCTTCATTCACTTGAATGATCAGTTCACCTCCATCAACATCAATCACAGCCTTTGCTGTGGCTAGGAAGGGTCTGCCAAGGATGATGGATTCATCCATGCACTTCCCAGTCTCTAGGACTATGAAATCAGTAGGGATGTAATGGTCTTCAACCTTTACCAAAACATTCTCTACAAGTCCATGAGCTTGTTTTCTTGAGTTGTCTGCCATCTCTAGTGAGATTCTTGCAGCTTGTACCTCAAAGATCCCGAGCTTCTCCATTATAGAGAGAGGCATGAGGTTTACACTTGACCCTAAGTCACACAGAGCCTTCTTGAAGGTCATGGTGCCTATGGTACAAGGTTTTGAAAACTTCCCAGGATCTTGTCTCTTTTAAGGTAATTTCTGCCTAGACAAGTCATCCAGTTCTTTGGTGAGCAAAGGAGGTTCATCCTCCCAAGTCTCATTTCCAAATAACTTGTCATTTAGCTTCATGATTGCTCCAAGGTATTTAGCAACTTGCTCTTCAGTGACATACTCATCCTCTTCAGAGGAAGAATACTCATCAGAGCTCATAAAAGGCAGAAGTAAGTCCAATGGAATCTCTATGGTCTCATTTTGAGCCTCAGATTCCCATGGTTCCTCATTTGGGAACTCAGTTGAGGTCAGTGTACGCCCACTGAGGCCTTCCTCAGTGGCGTTCACTTCCTCTCTTTCCTCTCCAAATTCGGCCATGGTTATGGCCTTGCACTCTCCTTTTGGATTTTCTTCTGTATTGCTTGGAAGAGTGCTTGGAGGGAGTTCAGTAATTTTCTTACTCAGCTGTCCCACTTGTGCCTCCAAATTCCTAATGGAGGATCTTGTTTCAGTCATGAAACTTTGAGTGGTTTTAATTAGATCAGAGACCATGGTTGCTAAGTCAGAGGGGTTCTGCTTAGAATTCTCTGTCTGTTGCTGAGAAGATGATGGAAAAGGCTTGCCATTGCTAAACCTGTTTCTTCCACCATTATTGTTGTTGAAACCTTGTTGAGGTCTCTCTTGATTCTTCCATGAGAAATTTGGGTGATTTCTCCATGAAGAATTATAGGTGTTTCCATAGGGTTTTCCTAGGTAATTCACCTCTTCCATTGAAGGGTTCTTAGGATCATAGGCTTCTTCCTCAGATGAAGCTTCCTTAGTACTGCCCGGTGCATTTTGCATTCCAGACAGACTTTGAGAAATCAAATTGACTTGTTGAGTCAATATCTTGTTCTGAGCCAATATGGCATTCAGAGCATCAATCTCAAGAACTCCTTTCTTCTGATTTACCCCATTGTTCACAGGATTCCTTTCAGAAGTGTACATGAATTGGTTATTTGCAACCATTTCAATTAGCTCTTGAGCCTCTGTAGGCGTCTTCTTCAGATGAAGAGATCCTCCAGCAGAGCTATCCAAAGACATCTTGGATAGTTCAGAGAGACCATCATAGAAAATACCTATGATGCTCTATTCAGAAAGCATGTCTGAGGGACATTTTCTGATTAATTGTTTATATCTTTCCCAAGCTTCATAGAGGGATTCTCCATCCTTCTGTCTGAAGGTTTGGACTTCCACTCTAAGCTTACTCCATTTTTGAGGTGGAAAGAACTTTGCCAAGAAGGCATTGACTAGCTTTTCCCAAGAGTCTAGGCTATCTTTAGGTTGTGAGTCCAACCATATTCTAGCTCTGTCTCTTACAGCAAAAGGGAATAGCATCAGTCTGTAGACCTCAGGGTCAACCCCATTAGTCTTGACTGTGTTACAGATTTGCAAGAACTCAGCTAAAAACTGATGAGGATCTTCCATTGGAAGTCCATGGAACTTGCAATTCTGTTGTATTAGAGAAACTAATTGATGCTTAAGCTCAAAGTTGTTTGCTCCAATGGCAGGGATAGAGATGCTTCTCCCATAGAAATTGGGAGTAGGTGCAGTAAAGTCACCCAGCACCTTCCTTGCATTGTTGGCATTGTTGTTGTTTTCGGCTGCCATGGGTTCTTCTTTGAAGAATTCGGCCAGGTCCTCTACAGAGAATTGTGCCTTAGCTTCTCTTAGCTTTCGCTTCAAGGTCCTCTCAGGTTCAGGGTCAGCTTCAACAAGAATGCCTTTGTCTCTGCTCCTGCTCATATGAAAGAGAAGAGAACAAGAAAATATGGAATCCTCTATGTCACAGTATAGAGATTCCTTGAAGTGTCAGAGGAAAAGAAAAATAGAAGAAAGGAGAAGGAGAATTCGAACTTGATTAGATAGAGTTCGAATTGTGCATTAAGAAGAAGTAGTACTCCATAAATAGAAGGATGTGAGAAGAAGGGAAGAGAGTTTTCGAAAATTAATCAAAGAGATTTTGAAAATATTTTTGAAAAATTGATTGATAATTTTCGAAAACTCAAAGTGGAAAAGAAATCAAGTGATTTTTGAAAAAGATTTTGAAATTAGAAGTCAAAAGGATTTGATTGAAAATTTGTTTTGAAAAAGATGTGGTTAAGAAGATATGATTGGTTTTAAAAAGATGTGATTTAAAAGATATGATTTGAAAAACATTTTAAAAAGATTTGATTTTAAAAATTAATGACTTGCCTAACAAGAAAAGATATGATTCAAACATTAAACCTTTCTCAACAGAAAAGGTAACAAACTTGAAATGTTCAATCAAATCATTAATTGTTAGCAAGTATCTTTTTAAAAAAAAGAAATTGATTTTGAAAACATTTGATTGTAAAGATATGATTTGAAAAAGATTTGATTTTGAAAAACTTTGAAAACTTGAAAAAAAATTGATTTGAAAAACAAAATCTTCCCCCTTGTGCCATTCTGGCGTTAAACGCCCAGAATGGTATCCATTCTGGCGTTTAACGCCCAAAATGCTACCTTTTTGGGCGTTAAACGCCCAACCAGGTACCCTGGCTGGCGTTTAAACGCCAGTCTGTCCTTCTTCACTGGGCGTTTTGAACGCCCAGCTTTTTCTGTATAATTCCTCTGCAGTATGTTCTGAATCTTCAATTCTTTGTATTATTGACTTGAAAAGACACAAATTAAAAATATTTTTGGATTTTTAATAATCAAAATGCAACAAGAATCAAATAACAATGCATGCAAGACACCAAACTTAGCAGTTTGTATACTACTGACACTATATGAGACACATAAACACTCAAGTCAAAAGAATTCAAAGATCAGAGTAAGAAATCATCAAGAATTACTTGAAGATCCTTAAGACACATGAATGAATGTATGCAATTGACATCAAACTTATGATGAGACACTAGACTCAAGCAAGAAACATCAAATATTTTTGGTTTTTATGATTTTGTGAATTTTTTTTGTGATTTTCGAAAATTAAGTGGAAAAAGATATCAAAATTCTTAATGAGAATTCCAGGAATCAGTGCAATGCTAGTCTAAGACTCCGGTCCAGGAATTAGACATGGCTTCACAGCCAGCCAAGCTTTCAAAGAGAGCTTCGGTCCAAAACACTAGACATGGCCAAAGGCCAGCCAAGCCTTAGCAGATCACTGCTCCAAAAGCAAGATTGATAAAAAAATCAACAAGCTTCTGTGATGATAAGTTGAAACCTCGGTCCAATGAGATTAGACATCGCTTCTCAGCCAGCCAGATTTCAACAAATCATCATGAAACTCTAGAATTCATCTTCAAGAATTTCAAAAATAAATACTTAATCTAAGCAACAAGATGAACCGTCAGTTGTCCATACACAAAGAACAATCCCG